>NC_065590.1:28982940-29285857 GCF_024542745.1 Macaca thibetana thibetana
GTGTGATGTAACACAGTTTACTGTGAAGAAACCTAATTTAGACCAAGAAATATCTGAGTTTATTTTAGTTTCTGGCATTTTTTATGTAAGTGATCTTGAGCAAAATATTTCTGAACATTCATTTTCTCATATGCAAAAATAGGTAATAAAATGGTTAACCTGGGCCAGGCGCGGTGGCTCACGCCTATAATCCCAGCACTTTGGGAGGCCGAGGCAGGCAGATCACGAGGTCAGGAGATAGAGACCATCCTGGCTAACACGGTGAAACCCCATCTCTACTAAAAATACAAAAAATTAGCCGGGCCTGGCGGCGGGCGCCTGTAATCCCAGCTACTCAGGAGGCTGAGGCAGGACAATGGTGTGAACCCGGGAGGCAGAGCTTGCAGTGAGCCGAGATCACACCACTGCACTCCAGCCTGGGCAACAGAGCAAGACTCCATTTCAAAAAAAAAAAAAGAAGAAGAAAACAAACAAAGTGGTTAACCTGTTAGAATGGAATGTCACTGTAATCATTAATGCCGGTGACCAAATGTACGTGATCTTTCCTTTTTTGAGCACGTGATTATTGCACTTTTCACTTCTATGGGTTGGGTGGAGCCAGGTGACTTGTGCCAGCCAGTAAGTTGTGAGCCAAGAGCTGTTTCTTTGGGCAAGGGAATTTAATTGCTGTAACCAGATCAGCAAACATTGTCTTTCCGAAACTCTGTGCTAATGGCAAGGCATGTTATGTGTAGTAGCTATTCCATGTCCCAGAGAGAGGAAAACGCAGAAAACAACCCAAGCCAACCCTCGATGGACATGTAGAACAAGCAATAAATAAGCCTGTCGTTTTCAAGCCTCTGACCTTTTGGTAATTTTATTGCATCACAACCTAAAATATCTTTGGTGACAATTCTTAAGATGACTAGTGCTAAAACAAAAAAAGAAAAGGAAACTATGCTAGTTCTGAACATTTGAGGGTGCCTAATAATTAATACTCACAGTTACTATTGGGAATAGTCATTGTCTTTGTCACTTGGTAATTTTATAATCTTTCTGGTAACTGCATTCCAGAATAAAATGACTAATTTTAATGACCAGTGTGGTAGTTTCCACCTATAGGTTGAAAGGTAAAGAGGATTTTAAAAGATGTGATTGAGGCCAGGGGTTGTGGCTCTCACCTGTAATCCCAGCACTTTGAAAGGCCTAAGCAAGAGGACCACTTTAATCTCAGGAGTTCGAGACCAGCCTGGGCAACATAGTGAGACCTCATCTCTACTAAAAATCAAAAAAATTAACCAAGCGTGATGGCAGGAGACTGCAGTCCCAGCTACTTAGTAGAGGTTGAGGTGGGAGGATTGATTGAGCCTGGGAGATACAGAGTGCTGTTAGCCTGATTACACCACTGCACTCCAGCCTGGGTGACAGAATGAGAGATCTTGTCAAAAGAAAAAAAAAAAAAAAGACATGATTGAATAAAATGATGGAAAAACTCTGCTGTATCTAATACTGAAGATTGACAGGAGCTTCATTCTCTAAAGCTAGGTTTGATATCTAGAGCCTAGAGTAACTGACAAAGGTGGCAGTATTTTAAAGGAATTAGCTTATATGGATTTCAGTTGTTTTTCACAGGAAACCAGTAAACCAGTTATTGTTTTCTTGAAATAATAGTAATAAGTAATAATAGAAGTCTTCAAGCCAGAACAGGAATAGCAATGATACTTTCACAGTTTATGCTTCAATGGTTTCTATGGCATAAACTGAAAAAAACTTCTATCTCTCGATTTACTATGGTACCTTCAAATGACAATCACAGTTAAAATCATCTATAACAAGAAAATATATAATGCATATATGAAGTCTCTCTCCCCGCTCTTTCCCTCTCTCCCTCCCCACTCTATGTATAGAAAACACTCTCATACACCCACACAAATATGTAATTTCATTGTTTCAAAATTGAGAAAATATTTCCTCTGCACCAAGAAATCATTAGAAAGAATTATTGTATCTCAAAATTGTTTTGTTTTCTCAATCATATCTTCAAAAACTCATAAAATTATTTTAAAATGTGTCATATATTATATTGCATATTTCAATCTATGTCAAAAAGGACAATTAATACTATAAATTTATGATATAATATTATGTCTTACAAAGTATAGATACTATGATATGATTTCTTAATACCCAGTAAGAGAAAAAGCCTGCTGTATTAAATTTCCAAATGAAATAAAACAATGATTTGGATTTTTGCAAATCTCATATTTTCCTAATTTGGGTCTATGTCTACACTACCAATTCTTCAGGAGTGAAGAAATTCTTCCATGAATTTTTCACTTCTTCCATATTACAAATCTAGCTCTGGTGTTATCAGTAAAATGAATTTTCATCCTGGGATTAAAAAAAGCTTAAAACCAGAACTATCCTGTTGAAGATGTGTACCTGATCATTGTATTCTAGAATGATTATTGCCCATACTGCTTTTCCCATTCCATCATAAATTTGTATATAATAATAAAACAAATACTTAGCTGTTATCGAGTTTCTCTAATTTACACTAATTATTTATAGTTGTTAATATGTAAAAAGAATAGTTTGGACAAATTATTAGAAATTTATTTTCCCATTCAGTATTACAATTATATGATTTTTTAATTAGCTTGTTATAGACATCAAAATATATAAAATTTCTAAGTAGACATTATGAACATCTAAGCTACAGTCATGTTAGGAAATATATTAATTAGATTCTATGAACTCTGTAAGAGAGAAAAAAATCCCTACGCCCCTAAAGTGACACTAAGGGAAAAATAAAAATTCAGCTGATAAATTTTTATTTATAAAGCAAGAACGGTCTGAGATATTAATCCATGAGTTTCTGTAAATCTTAATCTTCTTAATCTATTATACTGTTAAGTAATATCATCTTATTAATAATGATACCATAAGATATAGGCATATTTGATTGTGTAAAAGTAAAAAAAGAAAGATAAAATAGGATTAATAATTCAACATTATTTTTAATAAGGTTTTTATTGAGATAAAATTTACATAACATAAAAATTACCATTTTAAAGTGAAAAATACAGTGTCATTTAGTACAATAGTGTTACACAACCACCACCATTATCTAGTTCTCAAATGTTTTTATAGCCCCCAAAAGAAACCCTACACTCATTAAGCAGTTGCTTCCCATCCTCCCTCTTCTGAACCACTGGCAAATACCAATAGGCTATCTTTATTAATCTACCTAATCTGAACATTTTATATAAATGAAGTCATACAATATGTGACCTTTTATATCTGGCTTCTCTCATTTAGTGTAATATTTTTGAGGCTTATCTGCATTGTACCATGTATAAGTACTTCATTTCTTTTTATGGATGAATATGGTCTCTTATATATACCATCTTTTGTTTATTTATTTATCTGTTGATGAACATTTGCATTGTTTCTATCTTTTAGCTGCTGTGAATATTCTAGGAGCATCCATGTGTAAGCATTTATTTGAGTATCCGTTTCAATTAATTAAATATATATATATCTCTCTAAATATGTAATTTCTGGTTCATACGACAATACTGTTTGAGGTTTTGAGGAATTGTCCAAATGCGTTCCACAGTAGCTGCACTATTTTACATTCCCACAAGCAAAATAAGAGTTTCCAATTTCCCTAGACCCTTATCAACATTTGTTACTTTCTGTTTTGCTTTTTAAAGTATTATTATAGCCATCCTAGGAGGTAGGTTTGAAGTGATATTATTTGTATTTGATTTTTATCTCCCTAGTCCTAGTTACTAACACTGTTGAGTATATTTTCATGTGCTTGTTAGACACTGTATATCTTTGAAGAAATGCCTAATCAAGTCGTTTGCCTATTTTTAAATTAGTAATTTGTAGTTGCAATATGAGTTCTTTATACATTATGCATATTAGATCCTTGTGAGATCTGTAATTTACAAGTATTTCCTTTCATTCTGTAGGCGTTCATTTTCTTGATAATATTTTTAGATGCCCAGAGGTTTTTCATTTTGATGAAATGTAACTTTTTTTGTTGTTGTATCATTGCCTATATTTTTGTTTTTATGTCTAAGAATTAACTTCCAAATCCAAATCTATGAAGATTTACACCTATCTCTTTTTCTAAGACATATGGATTTAGCTCTTACATTTAGGTCATTAATCCATTTTGAGTTAACTTTTTAGAAAGGTGTGAGTGGGGATCCAATTTCATTTCTTTATATGTAAATATCAATGTGTCCCAGCAATAATTGTTCTAGAGACTTTATTTTTTTATTGATAATCTTGGCATTCTTGTCAAAAATCAATTGACCACCTAGATGTGAGCATTTATTTCTGGACTCTCAAGTCTATTCTATTGGTTTATCATTATGCTAGTACCACACTATTTTGATTACTATAAATTTGTAGGAAAATTTGAAATCAAGAAGTGTGTCATTCAACAATGTTGTTTTTCGAGATTGACTTGGCAATTTGGGAAAACTTACAAATCTATATAAATTTAATAATTGTTTTTTCCATTTTGTAAAAAAAAAAAAAAAAGGCCATTCATTTTGACAGGGATTGCAATGAAACTAGAGACAGCTTTGAATAATACTGCAATCTGAATAATAGGTCATATAATCTACGAAAACAGGGTGTTGTTCCCATTCTTTAGTCCTTCCTTAATTTCTTTTAGCAATGCTTTATAATTTTTAGTATACAAATGTTGCACCTCATTTGTTAAATTTATACTTAGCTATTTTATTCTTTTGAATGTTCTTTTAAAATGGAATTCTTTTTTTTTTTTTTTTTTACTTTAAGTTCCAGGATACATGTGCAGAATGTGCAAGTTTTTACATAGGTATATGTGTGCCATGGTGATTTGCTGCAAATATTAATCCATCACCTAGGTTTCAGCCCTGCATGCATTAGCTATTTGTCTTGATGTTCCCCCTCCCCTCATTACCCTCCCTCTTCAACAGGCCCTGCTGTGTGTTGTTCCCTTCCCTGTGTCCATGTGTTCTCATTGTTCAACTCCCACTTATGAATGAAAATATCCAGGGTTTGGTTTTCTGTTCCTGTGTTATTTTGCTGAGGATGATGGCTTCCAGCTTCATCTGTCCCTACAAAGGACATGATCTCATCCCTTTTCTGTGGCTGCATAGTATTCCATAGTGTATATATACCACATTTTCTTTGTCTGGTCTATCACTGATGGACATTTGGGTTGGTTCCATGTCTTTGCTATTGTGAATAGTGTTGCAATAAACATACACGTATGTGTATCTTTATAATAGAATGAGGTATATTCCTTTGGATATATACTCAGTAATGGGATTGCTAAGTCTAATGGTATTTTTGGTTCTGGATCCCTGAGGAATCACAACACTGTCTTCCACAGTGGTTGAACTAATTTACATTCCCACCAACTATGTAAAACCATTCCTAGTTCTCCACAGCCTCACCAGCATCTGTTGTTTCTTGACTTTTCAATAATCACCATTCTGACTAGCATGAGATTATTGTGGTTTTGATTTGCACTCCTCTAATGATCAGCGATGATGAGGTTTTTTTTTCATGTTTGTTGCCTGCATAAATGTCTTCTATTGAGAATCATCTGTTCATATCCTTTGCCCACTTTTTGATGGATTTGTTTGTTTGTTTCTTGTACATTTGTTTATGTTCCTTGTAAATTCTGGATATTAGACCTTTGTCAAATGGGTAGATTGGAAAAATGTTCTCCCATTCTGTAGGTTGCCAGTTTGCTCTGATGATAGTTTCTTTTGCTGTGCAGAAGCTCTTTAGTTTAATTAGAGCCTATTTGTCAGTTTTTGCTTTCGTTGCAATTGCTTTTGGTGATTTTGTCATAAAATCTTTGCCCATGCTTATTTCAGGAATAGTATTGCCTAGGTTTTCTTCTACGGTTTTTATGGTTTTGGGTTTTACATTTAAGTTTTTAATCCATCTTGAGTTAATTTTTGTATAATGTGTAAGGAAGGGGTCTAGTTTCAGTTTTCTGCATATGACTAGCCAGTTTTCCCAGCACCATTTATGAAATAAGGAATCCTTTCCTTATTGCTTGTTTTTGTCAGGTTTGTTGAAGATTAGATGGTTGTAGATGTGTGGTCTTATTTCTGAGATATCTATTGGGTTCCATTGGTCTCTAGGTCTTTTTTGGTACCAGTACCATGCTGCTTTGGTTACTATAGCCATGTAGTATAGTTTGAAATTGGGTAGCATGAAGCCTCTAGCTTTGTTCTTTTTACTTTCGGCTGTCTTAATTATACAGGCTCTTTTTTGATTTCATATGAATTTTAAAGTAATTTTTCCTAGTTTTGTGAAGAATGTGAAGGTTAGTTTGATGGGAATAGCATTGAATCTATACATTACTTTGGGCAGTATGGTCATAGTATTGGAAGTTCTGGCCAGGGCAATCAAGCAACAGAAAGAAAAAAGCGTATTCAAATAGCAAGAGAGGAAGTCAAATTGTCTCTGCTTGCAGATGACATAATCCTATATTTAGAAAACCCCATCGTCTCACCCCAAAACTCCTTGAGCTGATAAGCAACTTCAACAAAGTCTCAGGATACAAAATCAATGTGTGAAAATCACAAGCATTCCTAATACCAACAATAGACAAGCAGAAAGCCAAATCATAAATGAACTCCCATTCACTATTGCTACAAATAGAATAAAATACCTAGGAATACAGCTAACAAAGGGTGTGAAGGACCTCTTCCAAGAGAACTACAAACAACTGCTCAAGGAAATAAGAGAGGACACAAACAAATGGAAACTTTGAATAGGAAGAATAAATATTATTTTTTTGCATCATGCAATTTTGTATAGAAGCACAGGTAATTTTAGTGTGTTAATCTTATGTCCTACAACTTTGCTGAATTTGATTTTTAGCTGTAATAGTTTGTGTGTGTATATGTGTGAATTCTTTTGGAATATTTGTATATAAGATCATGTCATCTGTGGATATATATAGTTTTAGTTCTTCCTTTTCATTTTTGATGTGTTTTATTTATTTTTCTTGCCTAATTGTTCTGGCTAAAATGTAAGGTACAATGTAAATATCAGTGGTGATTTCAGGTCTCCTTTTTTACCTAAAGAGTAATTTTTTGTTGTTGTTTTTCACCACTGAGTTTATTATTAGCTGTGACTTTTTTAACCAATGCCTTTTGTCATGCTGAAAAAGTTCTTTTCTATTCTATATTTTTTTCTGATTTTTTTTTTTTTTTTTTTTTTTTTTTTTTTTGACATGGAGTCTTGCTCTGTCACCCAGGCTGGAGTCCAGTGGCAGGATCTCGACTCACTGCAAACTCCGCCTCCCGGGTTCATGCCTCCTGCCTCAGCCTCCTGAGTTGCTGGGACTACAGGTGCCTGCTACCACGCCCAGCTAATCCCTTTTTTTTTTAGTAGAGGCGGGGTTTCACCATGTTAGCCAGAATGGTCTCCATCTCCCGACCTTGTGATCTGCCCACCTCGGCCTCCCAAAGTGCTGGGATTACAGGCATGAGCCACCGCGCCCGGCTTCTGACTTTTTTTTTTTTTATCATGAAAGGAGATTGGATTTTTACCAAATGCTTTTACTATGTTGGTTGGGTGATCATGGTTTTGTTTTCGTTTTCATTTGTTCTGTTAATGTGGTGCATTGGATACACTGATTTTCTCATATTATGTTCTTAGAATAAATGCTCCTGGTGTAGAATCCTTTCCATATAATATTGAAGTTAGTTTACTAGAATTTTGTTTAGGATTGTCTAATCTAGATGCATAAGAAATAGTGGTATATAGTTTATTTTCTTGTGATGCTTTTATATGGTTAGTATAAGGGTTATTTTGGACTGATAGAATAAGATTTAAAAAAAATGGTCCCTCTTCATTTTTGGAAGACTTTGAGAAGGATTGGTGTTAATTAATTTTTAAATGTTTAGTGGAATTTACCAGTGAAACCATCTGGCCCTGGGCTTTCCTTTATTGGGAGGTACATAAATACTAATTAATAATAACTAATATTATGAATTTATATTCACAAATTATTTATGTATTATTTCACAAATATTTAATTAATATATAATTTGTTATATAACTGTTTAGATTTCCTGTTATTTATTGGCTCTGTTTTGTTATTTGGGGAGTTTCTAGGGAGTTTTTATATCACTGATGTTATCTAACTTACTGGCATACAGTTGTTCCTTTTATAATCTTTTTTTCAAATTTTTGTAAAGTCAGTGGTAATATTCTAGTTACTTCTCGGACTTTGGTTATTTGCATGTTCTCTCTTTGTTTCTTTGTCAGACTAAAGTTTTATATTATTGATTTTTTAAGTAAACAGCTTTTGTTTCATTGATTCTATTGTTTTTCTATCTTTTATTTCATTTATCTCCACTTTAATCTTCTTTCCTTCCTTCTGTTATATTTGAATTTAATTTGCTTTTCTTTTTCTAGTTCCTTGATGTGTTAAGTCAGGTTATGAATTTGAGTTTTTTTGGTTTAAGTGGAGATATTTAAAACTGTAATTTTTTCTCTGAACATTGCCTTTGCTGCATTCTAGAAATTTTCATATGCTGTCTTTTTGTTTTCATTTGTCTCAGAATAATTTCTAATTTTGCTGTGATTCTTTGATTCATTGATTTTTAAAGCTGTATTCTTTAATTTTCATAAATCTGTGTATTTCCTAGCTTACCTTGTGTTACTTATTTCTAGCTTCATTCTGATCAGAGAAAATACTTTGTATACCTTCATTATTTTTAAATAAGGAATGTATTTAGAGTTATTTTGTTGTGCAATACAGTGGTCCCTAACCCCTACTCTGCAGACAGGTATCGGTCCATGGGCTGTTAGAAACCGGGCCGCACAGTTGGAGGTGAGCAGTAGGCAAGAGAGTGTTACTGCCTCCACTCCATCTCCTGTCATATCAGCAGCAGCATTAGATTCTTATAGGAGTGTGGCCCCAATTCTGAAGAGCACAGGTGAGGGATGGAGGTTGTGCATTCCTTATGAGACTCTAGCTAATGCCTGATGATCTGAGGCTGAACATTTTCATCCCAAAACCTCCCCACTTGCCAAGTCTGGAAAAAATTGTCTTCCATGAAACTGGTCCCTGCAGAATGTTCTACAAGCATTTGAGAATAATATGTAATAACAATATTGAGAATAATTATTCTGTCATTGGCTTGAATATTCTGTATGTGTGTGTCAGATCTAGTTGGTCATCTAGTTAAGTCTAGATAATCAGGATCATCTCAATAGATACAGAAAAAACATATGTCAAAATTCAAAACCTTTCATGATCAAAAGCACTCAGCAAACTAAGACCTGAATGAAACTACCTAAACACAATAAGACCATAAGAGAAAAAAACACAGCTAGCATCAAACTAAATGGCAAAAGACTGAAAGCTTTTCCTCTTATGATCAGGAACAAGCCAAGGAAGTCTGCTTTTGCCACTTCTTTTCCACATAATATTGGAAGTTTTAGTCACAGCAATAAGCAAGAAAAAGAAATAAACAATAAAACTATCTCTATTCACAGATTTTATGATCTTATATGCAGAAAATGCTGAAGATGCCATATGCAAAAAAATTAGAACTAATAAATCGATTCATGAAATTTCAGGGTACAAAATCAACACAAAATAATTCATTGTGTTTCTGTTCACTAATAATTCAAAAAGGAACTTAAGAAAATAATTCAATTTATAATTGCATCAAATTAAATGAAATAGAGATTATATAAACAAGAGATGTCAAAGATTTGTACACTGAAAATGACAAAACATTGCTGAAGAAAATTAAAGACATTAATAAATACAAAGGCATTCTGTGTTCATGGTTGAAAAACTTAATATTGTCTGGATGTCAGTACTGCCCAGAGTGATCTATAGGTTCAGTGCAAGCCCTATCAAAAACCAGTGATGTTTTTGCAGAAATAGAAAAGCCCATCCTAAAATTCATATGAGATCTCAAGGGGTTTCACATAGCCAAAACAATTTAGACAAAGACGAGCAAAGTCAGAGTTTTCACATTTCCTAATTTCAATATGTACTGCAAAGCTACAGTTATCAAAACAGTGTGATATTTATATAAAAACAGACATATAGACCATGAAATAGAAAAGAGATTCCAGAAGTAAATTCTTGCATAGGTGGTCAAATTATTTTCAACACGGATGCCAAAACCACTCAATGGGGGAAAGATCAGTCTTTTAAATCAATACTGAAAGAAACATCAAATATTTACATGCAAAGGAATAAAGTTGGACCCTTATCTAAAACTGTATACACATATTAGCTCAACTTCTGCACAGCAAAAGAAACTATCAAAAGAGTGAACAGACAACCTATAGAATGAAAGGAAATATTTACAAACTATGCATTTGACAAAGTCTAATATCCAGAATCTATAAAGAATTTTAACAATTGAATAAGCAATAAACAAACAGTCACATTAAAAAATTATCAAAAGACATGAATAGACACTTCTTAATATAACACATACAAGCAGCCAAAAACATGAAAAATGCTCAATATCACTAATCATCAGTGAAATGCAAATCAAAACAACGAGATAGAATCTCATACCAGTCAGAATGGTTATTATTAAAAAGTCAAAAAGCAGCAGATGTTGGTGAGGCTGTGGAAAAATACTTATACACTGTTGCTGGAAAGTAGGGACTAGTTTGGCTACTGTGGAAAGCAGTTTGGAATTTCTAAAAGAACTTAAAACAGACTGAGCACAGTGGCTCATGCCTATAATCCCAGCACTTTGGGAGGCTGAGGTGGGTGGATCTTGAACCAAGGAGTTCGAGACTAGCCTGGGCAACATGGTGAAACCTCATCTTTACAAAAAATATAAAAATTAACCAGACATGGTGGCATGTACCTGTATCCCCAGTTACTCAGAGCCTGAGATGGGAGGATTGATTGAGCCTGGGAGGCTAAGGCTGCAGTGAGTCATGATCACTCCACTGTACTCTAGCCTGGATGACAGAGAGAGAGAGAGAGAGAGAGAGAGAGAGAGACCCTATCTCCAAAAAAAAAAAAAAAAAAAAAAAAAAAAATTGAACTACCATTTGACCCAGCAATTCCATTACTAGGTATATAGCCAAAAGAAAATAAATCATTTTACCAAAAGACATGCACACATGTGTTGATTGCAGCACCATTCACAATAGAGAAGACATGGAATCAACAAGGTGCCCATCAATAAAGATAATGTGGTACATATATACTATGGGACACCACATAGCCATATAAAAGAATCAATTAGGTCCTTTGGAAAAACCTGCATGGAGCTGGAGGCCATTATTGTAATTGTTTTGTGTTGCCATGAACAGAGACCATATAAAACGAAGAACTGAATTGATAAATGTCTGTGTTCTGACTACTCCATGGAACAGCCGTATTCCCATTGTGTTAGTCCATTTTCATACTGCTTTATAAAGAACTGCCTGAGACTCGGTAATTTATAAGGGAAAGAGGTTTAATTGACTCACAGTCCAGCATGTCTGGGGACACACCTCAGGAAACTTACAATCATGGCAGAAAGCAAAGGGGAAGCAAGACACTTTCTTCACAAGGCAGCAGGAAGAAGAAATGCTGAGCAAAGAGGAGAAGAGCCCCTTGTAAAACCATCAGATTTTATGAGAACTCACTCACTATCATGAAAACAATATGGAGGAAACACCCCCTCTATTCAGTTACCTTCAGCGGGTCTGTCTCCTGACATGTGGCGATTATGGGGATTATAGGTATTGCAATTCAAGAGGAGGTTTGTGATTTGGGTGGGGACACAAAGCTTAACCATATTATCCATCCTTCTCTCTCTCCTCAGGATTCCATATTCCCTAAGACACAAGAATATTGAAATTATGGCAATTAATAACCCTACAGTGACCTCTAAGTGTTCAAATGGAAGAAAGAATCTCATTTATCTGACTAAACCTAAAGTTAGAAATAATTAAGCTTAGTGAGGAAGGCATGGCTAAAGTTGAGATAGGCTGCAAGGGAAGCCTCTTGCACCAAACAGCCAGCTTGTAAATGCACAGTAAGAGTCCTTGAAGAAATTCAAAAGAGCTACTCCAGAGAACACATGAATGATAAGAAAGTCAAACAAACTTATTGCTGATTTGGGGCAAGTTTTAGTGGGACTGCATAGAGCCACAATAGTCCCTCAAGCCAAAGTCTAATCCAGAGCAAGCCCCTAACTCTCTTCAACTCTATAAAGGCTGAGACAGGTAAAGAAGCTACAGAAGAAACGATTGAAGCTGGCAGAGGTTGGTTCATGAGGTTTAAGAAAAGAAGCTGTCTCCATAATATAAAAGTGCAAGGTGAAGCAAGTGCTGATGCAGAAGCTGTAGCAAGTTATCCAGAAGATCTAGCCAAGATAATTGATGAAGATAGCTATACTAAATAACAGATTTTCAATGTAGATGAAGTAGCCTTATATTGATATTGGAAGAAGATGCCATCTAAGACTTTCATAGCTTTAGAGAAAAGGTCAGCGTTTGGCTTCAATGCTTCAAAAGACAAGCTGACTCTAGTTAGGGACTAATATAGCTGGTGACTTTCAGTGGGAGCAACTGTTCATTTACTATTTCAAAAATGTTAGGGTCCTTAATAATTAGTCTAAATTCCATCTGCCAATGCTTTATCAATAAAACAACAACAACAAGCTTCAATGAATGACAATGGATTCAATTTTTCAATGAATTCAATAATGTTTCCTTAACGATAGCACGTCTGTTTACAACATGGTTTACTGAATATTTCAGGCCCACTATTAGGATCCACTGCTCAAAACAAACAAACAAAAAATTCTTTCAAAATATTTCTGCTAATTGACAATGCGATTGGTCACCCAAGACCTCTGACAGAGATTTACAAGGAGATTAATTTGTTTTCATGCCTGCTAATATAACATCAACTTGGTAGCCCATGGATCAAGAAGTAATTTTGCCTTTGAAGTCTTGTTAGTTAAGAAATATATTTTATAAGGCTATAATTGTCGTCAGTAGTGATTCCTCTGATGATCTGAGCAAAGTAAATTGAAAACATTCTGGAAAGAATTCACCATTCTAGATGACATTAAGAACATTTGTGTTTCATGGGAGGAGGTCAAAATATCAACATTAACAGGGGTTCGAAGAAGGTGATTCTCATGAAGGACTTTGAGGAATTCAAGACTTCAAGGGAGAAAGTAACTAAAGTTTTGGCAGAAATAGTAAAAGAACAAGAATTAAAAGTGGAGCCTGGAGATGTGACTGAACTGCTGTAATCTCATAATAAAACTTTCAAAAATGAGGACTTGTTTCTAATGGATGAGCAAAGAAAATGATTTTTGAGATGAAATCTAATCCTTGTAAAGAAATGACAACACAGATTGGTCCATAAAGTTGATAAAGCAGTAGTAGACTTTAAAAAGATTGACTAATTTTGAGAAAAGTTCTACTGTGGATAAAATGCTGTCAAGTAGCATCACATGCTACAGGCATGTCTTCCATGAAAGAAAGAGTAAATCAATGAAGCAAACTTCATTGCTGTCTTATTTAAGAAATTGGCACAGCTTCCCCAACTTTCAGCAACCACCACCCTGGTCAACCAATAGCCATCAACATTGAAGCAAGAACCTCCAAAAGATTACGACTCGCTAAAGGCTTAGTAGATCATTAGCGTTATTTTAGCAATAAAGTATTTTAAAATTAAGATATATACATTGTTTCTTAGACACAATGTTATTGCACAATTAATAAACTACAGTGTATTGTAAACACAACCTTTATATGTATTGGGAAATAATAAAAGTATTATTTATTTTATTGCAATAGTTTAGAACCAAACCTACAATATACCTGAGGCATTCCTGTAATTATAAAGAGATTAATTTTTTAGGAAGATACATTAATCTTGAAAGTGTAAGCATCTAACAATAGTGAGTCACAACCAATGAGATGAAAAAATGATAAATCTGGGAAGACAGAAATTCAGTATCATAGTTGCTGACTTCAATACCCTTTTGTCAGTAATTAATAGTTCAAGTTGGTAGGAAACTAGTAAAGATATAGATTATCTAAACAGCACTATCACTCTAATTAGTGAATTAAATTTATAGAACAATCCTTTCAACAACAGTGAAGACACATTCTTCTTTACCTCCCTTATAGAACTTCCACCAAGATAAACCATATTCTGGGTTGCAAAATACAGCTTAACAAATTTAAAGGGTAGAAATCATACATACATAGTATGTAATATGGTCTGGCTCTATGTTTTCACCCAAATCTCATTTTGAATTGTAATTTGGATTGTAAACCCCATGTGGTGGGGGCGGGACCTTGTGAGAAGTGATTAGATCATGGGGGCAGTTTCCCCTTGTGCTGTCATGATAATTGGTGAGTTCTCATGAGATCTGATGGTTTTATAAGGGGCTTC
Source organism: Macaca thibetana thibetana (assembly GCF_024542745.1). Classification (NCBI taxonomy): domain Eukaryota; kingdom Metazoa; phylum Chordata; class Mammalia; order Primates; family Cercopithecidae; genus Macaca; species Macaca thibetana. Next base: position 28,997,363 of record NC_065590.1, read on the forward strand.
CCCCTTTGCTCAGCACTCGTTCTCCCTCCCACTACCCTGTGAAGAGGTGCCTTCCACCATGACTGTAAATTTCCTGAGCCTCCCCAGTCATAAGGATCTGTGAGTTAATTAAACCTCTTTTCTTTATAAATTACCCAGCCTCAGATATTTCTTCATAGCAGCATGAGAACAGACTAATACCGTGTGTTTCCATACCACAATGGAATTAAACTTGAACTCAGTAACAGAATGGTCATTGAAAAAATTCGCAAAATATTTTGAGATTTAACAACATACATCTAAATATCACGAGCCAAAAAATCTTAAGAGAAGCTAAAAACATATTTTTAACAAAATAAAAATAAAAATATGACTTAAGAAGAATTGAGAAATGCAGCAAAAACAGTGCCTAGTGGAAAATTTATTGCATTAAATACATGTATTGGAAAAGAGTATCTAAAATAAAAAACCTGAGCTTCCAATTTAGAGAACTAGATGAAGAATGGCAATGTAAACCTAGTGTAAGCAGAAGAAAAAATAACAAAAATTAGAGCAATAATCAATAAAATTGAAAACAGAAAAAAATAGGGAAAATCAATGAAAAAAACTCATTCTTTTAAAAGATAAATAAAATTGATAAATGCTTAGGCAGATTTCATTTAGCCAGAGAAATAAAAAAATAAGACACAAATTACTTATATTTGTAAGTCAATGAAATGAAATAAAAAAGATGTAGAAATGAAGGAGGAGCTATCACTACTAATTCCACAGCTATGAAAATGTTAATGAAGGAATACTATGAATGACTGTTCTCACCATTTTGATAACCTGAAATGAAATTAATCAAATCCTTATAAAACATAAGCTACCAAATTTCAACAAGAAAATATAAGTAATGTGAATAGGCCTGTGTCTATTAGAAAATAATAAATAAATAATTAATAGCCTTCCAAAAGAAGAAAACAAAAACGGCCAAGATGGGTTTACTGGTGAATTCTACCAAACATTTAAGTCAAATCTTACTGGTTATGATCATGCTTTTTTGTTTGTTTGTTTTGAGACAGTCTCGTTCTGTTGCTCAGGCTAGAGTGCAGTGGTCCGATCTCGGCTCACTGCAAGCTCTGCCTCCCAGGTTCACACCATTCTCCTGCCTCAGCCTCCTGTGTAGCTGGGACTACAGGTGTCTGCCACCACACCCGGCTAATCTTTTGTATTTTTAGTAGAGATGGGGTTTCACCATGCTAGCCAGGATGGTCTTGATCTCCTGACCTTGGCCTTCCAAGATAATGTTGTTATGACTAGTTTATTTATAATAAACTAATAAATGTAACTTAAGTGCTTATTTGAGTTCTGTGAGCTGATAATAAGTAAATCCATGGTCTTTATTTTTGGTTCCTGGCACAGAACTTTTAAAAAGACTGTAATTTTCTGAATGTTAAATTGAAAAGAACATTTATTGTTATGTATAATAAGCCCCTTTATGCCATACCTGAGTTGATGCTAATGACATGACTCTTGATGGGTCCCTAGATAACTTCTGGATGAAAGCTGGTTGCCAGAGAAACCAATCAGCGATAAAAGAATTGGGACTTTCAGCTTCACCTTCCCTACCTCTGGGGAGGAAAGAAAGGGTAGATACTGAGCTCAATCTCCAATGGCTGGCTATTGGTTTAATCAATAACGCTTACATAATGAAGCCTCCTTAACAACCTTAAATGATGGAGTTCAGAAAACCCCAGGTTCACCAAAATGATGAAGACGTTCATGTGTCTAGGGAGTAGCCCACCCTAACTCAGTGGGACAGAAGCTTCTGTGCTCAGAACCCTTCTGTGTCTTGCCTATGCACCCCTACTTCTGACTATTTGTGTCCTTTATAATGAACTAATAAATGTAACTTAAGTGCTTATTTGGGTTCTGGGAGTTGTTCTAGCAAATCATCAAACCTCGAGAGAGGATTGTGGAAATCCAATTTATAGCTGGTTAGTTTAAAATGTGAGTGGCTTAGACTTTCTATTGGTATCAGAAATGAGGGCACTCTTGTGGGACTGAGCCCTTAACCTGTGGGGTCTGATCTAAGTTCAGATAGTTAGTGTCAGAATTGAATTGAATTGTAGGACACCCAGTTGGTGCCTGGAAAGTTGGAGAATAGGTTGGTGTGGGGGAAATGGCCTTAGAATCATTCTGAATATAAATAGATCATAGTATCTATTCTCTACAATTTTTGAAAAAATAACAAAGGCTTTCAGTGGAGAAATAATAGACTTTTCAACAAATGTTACTAGAAAAATTAAGTTCATGTACAAAAAAAATGTAGACGGACTTTACAATTTTACAGAAATTGAAATGCATTGTAGACCTAACGTTAAAATGTTTAAAAATTTAAAAATATTTAGAAGAAAACTTCGGATAAAACTCCATGTGACATTGGGCTTGGTAATGAGTTTCTGGATACAGCATCAAAAGCATGACATAAGAAATTTAAAAAATGATAAATCAGGCTTTGCTGAAATTAAAAACTTTTGCTCAGGGAAAGACAGTTTAGAGAATAAAAAGAGAAGCCATAGACTCGAAGAAAGCATTTGCAAAAAAAGCATATCTCATAAGGAACTTATATCCAAAATAAAAAACAGCTTTTATGCTTAACAATAAGGAAACAACCCCCAAGTTGGCAAATGATCTGAACAGATGCCTCAGCAAACAAGATATACAGATGGCCAATAAGCATAGGAAAAGATATTCAACATCATTTATCATTAGGGACTTGTACATTGAAACAACAAAATGCATTACAACTAATTAGAATGACTAAAATCCAAAAATAAAGAAAAATAAAACCAAAGCCCAATAAAGAACAGCTATTCCACTTGCTGACGAGGATGAAAGGCAACAGGAATTCTTATTCTTTGACGGTGGGAATGCAAACTGTACAGCTACAAAATGGCGCAGCTCCTTTGGAAGACAGTTTGGCCGTTTCTTACAAAGCTAAACATAAATGTAGCACACGATCCAGCAATCCTGTTTCTAGATATTCACTGACTAATTTCAAAACTTATGTTCACACACCACACACACAAAAAGGGTCCTGCATATGTTTATAGTAGCTTTACTTAAAATTTTCAAAAATGGAAACAACCAAGGCCTTCTGTAAAGGATGACTGGATCAACTGTGGTATGTCAATAAAATAAAATAATAAAAAGAAATGCACTATCAAGCCCCCCAAAAACATAATTAAATGTAAATGAATACTACTAAGTGTAAAAGCCAGTCTGAAAAGGCTACTTTCTGTATGATTCCCTTTATATAACATTCTGGAAAATGTAAAAGAAGAGAAACGTTTTAAGTAAGTAAAGCCCAGTAGATATTTTTTAATGCAGTGAAACTATTCTATTTGTTGATGTAATGAAGACTACATGGCAATATGCATTTATAAAGCACATAGAAATTTACAGCACAAAGAGTGAATATTAATGCATATAAAAATTTTAAAAAGCATTTAGAGTATCAAGAGATCCCAGAAGGTAATGCAGAATGTGAGAAAACTATATTATAAATGCATGAAACCTCACTGAATGGGGTGGGTGTAAAGAGTGCTGACCTAAGTAATTTTGGAAACAAGTGGGTTCCATAAGACTAAAGGCAAAGAAACTGTATAAGTACTGTGTTCCAACTGATGAAATATTGGCTATGAGGATAGGGTTTAAAAATTCTGATTCAACTATATGCATATTCTGGAACTAAAAAATTAAGTAAATGGATGACAGATGGCAGGAGCCCGATTTCTCACTGTTGTAGTGGAAAGTTACAGATGAGCAAAGAGAAGTTGCTAGAAAAGTCCATGTGGTAATAGACTAGAATTGGAGATATCAATGTGAACTCATTTTTACACTCTTATAGATGTTGTTGATGACATATAGAAATATTTATATGTATATACATAGACTGATAAACACACATATATGTCCCTCTTTGTCAGCTGAGTAGGCCTAGAAGAAATGATATCCAGAACAACAAGTGTACACCTAGCACTAACATCTCAGTTTCTAATACCATCCTCCAACAAAAAGAAACAAACTTATGAGAAAATGACTGAGTTTGGCCAGGCACAGTGGCTCACACCTGTAATCCCAGCACTTTGGGAGGCCGAGGAGGGGCAGATCACCTGAGGTTGGGAGTTCGAGACCAGCCTGACCAACATGGAGAAACCCTGTCTCTACTAAAAATAGAAAATTAGCCGGGCATGGTGGGGCATGCCTGTAATCCCAGCTACTTGGGAGGCTGAGGCAGGAGAATCACTTGAAGCCCAAAGGTAAAAGTTGTAGTGAGCAGAGATCACACCATTGCACTCCAGCCTGGGCAACAAGAGTGAAACTCCATAAAAAAGAAAGAAAGAAAGAGAGAAACAGAGAGAGAGAGGGAGAGAGGGAGGGAGAGAGGGAGGGAGGGAGGGAGGGAGGGAGGGAGGGAGGGAGGGAGGAAGGAAGGAAGGAAGGAAGGAAGGAAGGAAGGAAGGAAGGAAGGAAGGAAGGAAGGAAGGAAAGAAAGAGAAGGAAGGAAGGAAGGAAAATGAATTTAAGATCAGAATATAGACAAGATAAGCCTAGTGCATCTTTTAGTGTAAACACATGCACACAAAATGATGAGGTTATATAAAGTGACACAGAAGCCCACAGAAAGAGCTGCCAATGGCCAAAGATAGAGCAATTTGAACAACAAAATTATAAAGTATTCAATATTTTATTTTACAAAGTTCACAGAAATTTACCCCACACAGAGTGAACATTAATATATACAAAATATTTAAAAAAATTTAGAGTATCAGGTGATCCCAGGATGTCATGCAAAATGTGATGGTATAAAATAAACTATGAATCACTATGGATACAGATAAAAGCAATGAAAGTCAAAGAAAGTGTCATAGCCAAATGAAACCTAGGAGCAAGATTTGGACTACATTAAAATGTAGCATTGAAGTACAGAGGCATTTATTAGTGTCATTGTTACATTTTGCTATGTTTATTCAAACACAAGTTTAGATTCTGGGCTGCAATCTTTGAGGGTAGTACCACTTAGATAAAATAATCAATGTAAGCAAAGAGAAGGTCAGGAAAATAAAGCATACTAGATACGATGTTGGAAAAAGAATTATGCATTATTCCTGCCTGTGTTATGAACATTTAGAAGGCAGAGTTTTGATACCCACCTATCCTTCATATACACCATCATTCTAGATAATAAAAATATATTATGTACTTTTAATCCCAAAGAGAAATATGTTTCCCTTTCCTCACCTTCTTTGAGTTAGTTCAGTAGGCTATACTGTTCCAATTAAATCACAAGTAGATTTATGGTCAAGTTGTCTGGTAAATGATTTTTTTTAATAATATGTTTTCTACAGGGTATCTTTTATCACACCATGATTTATTTGTGAAAAGAACCAAAGAAATTCCTCTCTGCTTCTTACATCAACCTGTCCCTTTGTCTGAGCAGCCAGTAAGTTATTAGCCCAAGAGTAATATATTATTTACTTTTCCCTTCATATGGGTATGTATTATATTTGTGTGTACGTGTGTGTGCACTCAACATTATTATTAGGTAATTGTTTATTAGACAACATAGTCTATACCTTAATGCAAAGATGTGGGATTTCATGATGTTGTCCCTCACGGAAATTTAAGGATTTATTAGTAGAAGGACCTCGTTGAATATGTAAGTATTGCTCTTGACCCTACAGAATCGCCTTCTGTGGTATTTTAAGGAAATGCTAGTCAGAAATGTCTTAAAAGGCATTACATAGCATTGTTTAAATCCCCCACTTCTCTTCACTTGCAAAAGAAAACTTCTTTTCAGTCATATTCTTCCATTGCCTAATAAAATTCTTCATCTGATGAAGTCAATGAGGATAAGAGTTCAGATAGTTTTGTATCTTTTGTTTCAGGGCAAAGTGTGAGACGTAACACCAAGGTACTTACTTAGAGAGGGGGAGAGACTGCTTTCTCCGCTCTTTCCCAAGAGGCCACTTGCTATTGATAATCAAGATTATTCTTCCATTTTAATTTGGTAAATTTTTAATGCATTTCAAGATTTTTCTGTAAAAGATAATACTGCTGGGTGAATATCTGTTTTGTGAATTGGGCCCAGGTATATACTGAGTAGATCAATACTAAGTTCTTTAAATACTATTACTTTTTTCTTTCTACTCTGGCATCATAAAATCAGTTGTCACAGCATCTTCTAATAGTCATCTAGAAGAAAGTGAAGCTTTTTACCACTGGTTTTACCTTATTTTTGACTATCTGGTCTCCTGAATCTCAAATGATCCCCAATCACATTGAAAGTTTGAGAGTAATTTAATCATTGCTAATACCAACCTCCAGTAACTGAAGATGTTAATAAACCTAGATACTATTTTTTTAAAAAAAGAAAAAAAAATGCTTCTTTTGCTTTGCTGCTTTTGCTTTCTGGTCTTACCAAAGGAAGCAATAGGAATTAACGTTATGTTGGTCTTACCTGATCTTTTGGTTGAATTGCTTTTCTTTAATGATGCTTAGCAGAGCTCCTCTCTATTTTCGGTCACAATCTAGAATGTTTGCATCTTCCATTGGACACAATGCAATGAACTATTAATATTAGCATCCTGGCCTCTGATTATGCCTCAAATATTATGACCAGTATTTTCATTACTTCATATCCACTGATGTATGTTTATGTACTCCAGTGTGCAAGATATTTAAAATCTGGAGTAAATGCTGATGGACGTTTACGAATGCATCGTTCTTTGTTTTCACACTGTATTCCATATAGTCAGCTTAAACATTAACAGTAGAGGAATAAATGAATTGTCGTGTGTTCATGCAACAGGAATTATCCACTAATTACAATATGCATGTCACCTTAGACCTCACAGAGAGTATAAATCTCACAGATGTAATACTGAGCAAAAACAACAGACATAAAAGAGTATATATAGGTGTAAGCATGTGCATAATGTGCCTAGGCAGAATTTGTCTGCTCTAATTTAAAAAAAAAGTTAATTTCGAAATGAAAATTCCTGGAAGAGGGCAGAGGAGGCTTCTTTCGTACTGTCCATTTCTGTTTTTTGGTTTGAGTGGCAGTTGTATATGTTTTTACTTCGTAAAACTTTGTGGAACTGTAAATATATGTCTAATTTTTTATGTATGCCGTGCTTAAAACAGTTTAAGTAAAATAAAATGTAGGAAAATAGAGGACCGTAATTGTTGGAATAATCCCCAGATCAGTGCCAGGGTGTGTGTTACCATGGGCCAGTGTTGTATTTGATTGTGAGATGGGCATGATGTTAGACTAGAGATTTCTGGCCAGGCGCAGTGGCTCACGCCTGTAATCCCAGCACTTCGGGAGGCCGAGGAGGGCAGATCACGAGGTCAGGAGTTTGAGACCATCCTGGCCAACAAGGTGAAACCCCGTCTCTACTAAAAATACAAAAGTTAGCTGGGCGTGGTGGCGCATGCCTGTAATCCCAGCTACTCAGGAGGCTGAGGCAGGAGAATCACTTGAACCAGGCTGGTGCCAGAGCGAGACTCTGTCTCAAAAAAAGAATAGAGATTTTCACAACCCCTCTCTACAATAGGTCCCACTGTGAGAAGCTGGAGTTCATTATTTTTTCAAAGTCCTAAGTATGCATGTTTTATTTCAGTCTCATCATCTTTATGCTTCCTGAAGATTTTAACCCAGAATTTTCCATTAGATAAATTTTGTTCAAGAATTTAGGTGGTCCATCGACCTTGGTTTTTCTTATTCTCCTCTCTGACCATGCTAATCTTCTTGCTATTTTTACACCTACTGTTTCTTTTGCCTGGATGCCTATCCAGGGGCAGATGTGAGACTCCATTAAACAACCAGCTCTCAGGCGCACTAATGGAGCCAGAACTCACTTGCTACCGTGGAAAGCACACAGAGCCATTCATGAGGGACCCGGCCCCATGACCCAAATGCCTCCTACCAGGCCCCATCCCCAACCTCGGGGATCACACTTCAACATGAGATTTAAAGGGGACAAATATCCAAACCGTGTCAATGACTGGAATATTCTGTTTATCATTCTTCTACATGTTTCACTCACTAGAAATAGGATCCCCAAACCCCTACGCCTTTTTTTTTTTCATTGCTACTTTCATAACTTCACAAAGTGCCTGGCAAAAGGTATATTCTCAAGAAACATTTGCTGAAATGATGACTAAAATATGTCAAGAATTATTTTTTTTTTCAACTACAAAGCCCTTGGTTTCTTTTTAGTGTATAGACAAATGTAAAATTAATGAAGAGACAATTATTGTCTATACTCACATGAGATGCAAATCTATTTTTATTCCTTGTGTAGAAATTATAAATTGATAGATGAAAATAAAGTAAGTTCACAACACCTTTGAATATATTTCTCTTGATAAAATTAAAACCATTTACAGCAAATATTATCTCAGAATCTGGTACTTAAATGGATTATTTATGCAAATATAAAACAGAGATAAGAGGAAAATTTCAGGAAAATAATGCACTTTATTATGTCATAGCATCAAAATGAGATTTATATTCCTGACAGAGATTAAAGAAATATTCTATTCACCACCCACACAGGCATATGATCAAATCTTCACAGCCTTTTTTTTGTTGGTGTTTTTTCTTTCTAGTCCCCTGCCACATGATGTATTTTCTTCTTAGGTAGGCATAGTAATGACATTATTGGTGAAGTAAGTAAATGAAATAAGATTGCATTTCTCTAAAGAATTCCCAGTGGTGAAAAGGTTGTGAAAAGAAATGTTGGCTCATATATTCAAAGCAGTAATGAATCTAAAATGAGGAAATAGATAAAATGAGAAATAATAAACATATAATCAGAATAAAAAGAATAATAAATGAGAATGTAAATGGACTATCTGCTGACAATTAGTTAACTTCTATTTGTTAAATGTGGAAAGCAGTAAGATTATCATTTTTAGTATACTACCTGGAATTGAAAGCACAGAGCTATTTCCTTTGTACTCTCTCTCACTAACCCATCAGGTGTTTTGTTGTGGTACAGACATGGTTCAAAAATGTTTTACCCCTCTTAACCATTTTATTTTAATGACTTTTATTGCCCCCTCACCTTCAGAAGACTTTAGGGCTTATGGAGGCAGTAGATAGTAAGTGGATACCATCACATACTGTGAATGTGTATATATTTTCTTGAAATGTTACTATTTGAAGTGTTACTATTTTGCTATTCTCTAATGTTACTGTTTCTGTTTCTGTTAATCTGTTTCTGTATGGGAATTTGAAGCTAGTTAGATCAGTAAAAGTATAATGTGACATGTTTTCTCATGTTTATTATATTTTAAAAATACAGGGTATCTCAAAAAAAATGGGAAATTAATATTTCAAGGTATTTTCAGCTCTGAACTGGATGCCCCAGCTGTGGTGCTGTCACAGCTCACTGCAACCTCTGCTTCCCAGGCTCAAGCCATCCTGCCACCTCAGCCTCCCCAGTAGCTGAGTCTATAGACACGCACCACCACACCCAGCTAATGTATTTTTATTTTTATCTTTATTGGAAGAATGGGATTTCCCATGTTTCCAGTCTGGTGTCAAACTTATGAACTCAAGCAATCCACTCACCTCGGCCTCCCAAAGTGCTGGGATTGCATGTGTGGGCCACTGTGCCCAAGCATATTTTTTCTTTCTACTTATGTTTCTAAAACTACATGCATATCACGAAACTTAAGATATTCAACTATTTTATATCAAGTGTTTTCCTCATGATCAGTCTGGTCCATCAGCATATAGCCTATTGTCAGGTTTGTATAAATAGTCTTTGTACAAATTTATGGCTCTTTCTATGCTGTCCCATTATAACAGCTTAGTCCTATCATGACTTACTCCTGACCCTGTGTGTGTGTGTGTTTTTAAGGGCCTGTCATTTGCTTTCAAATGTATATTAATGAGCCTTAATTACTTACCAGACATTAAGTAACTGGTGATAACATTTGAATTTTCTCTAAGCTTCCAAATGTAAAATCAAATATAGTGATAAAGCCATAGTAGCTTGAGATCAAATCTTAATGAGAGTTTTATAAAGTAGATATTTAAACACTTACTTTAAAGTCATTTTTGCCTATATTAATTCACTAAAGTATTACAGAAAAGCATTCTTAGCAACAGGAGCAATCTGCATACTACCAGTGAAGGACAATAAACAACATTTAATATACAAAAAAATTATATGAAAAAAGTCATTTTAAAATAAAGACATTAAACATAAGACATTTCATACTGTTTAATAAGTATTTTTTAATTTTATAATTTAATCTCTCTCAAGCATTGCAACAAAAATCAACACACTTTTATTATTTTGCCATGACAATTATTTGTGTTCATTGCAACTATAAAATTCAGTGGAAGCTTATCAACACCTACCTCCTTCTTTTAGAAAAATGCACTTCTGTGAGTCTTCAGTGTAATTATTGTGCTTCATAAAAACTGTGTTATTATGTTGGCTTAGTATAATATGCTTTTTACATCAAAATAACTTATAGTTATTCTCTCCTCTGTTGGTAATTATAACCCGAGTCCATTGTGGTAATAAACTTGGGCTGAATACTTGATGGGCCACTTTATTTTATTCTAACTACCCTTTTTCTATTATGACTATTTATTATGTCTTCATAAATGTGATGCACAGCAACAGTAAAGTGCAAAGACACCAACACATCTAACTCGTTTCCTGAGGTAGGCTCTTTTTTCCTTAGGCAAAGGCTTCAAGTTTTATTTATTTGCAATATCAGAAAGTATTCAAAAGCCATATTATCCCAGGTGTTTTCATCATGAAAAGGAGCTTTTTGAACATATATTATTGGACAGAACCAACATTCCCCATAAGAAATGGCCTTGTTGCCTATAGTCAGGCAACTTCACACCTAACTTCACTGCAAAAAAGAAAGAAAAAGCATTTGGATTGAACACAAGGAAGTGTTTTAGTAGGTGGAAACATGCTTAGTTGTGTCCATTATTGGGATTACTAAAAGATGAGAATTAGTCTAACATACAGTCTTTTCAATATTGATCAAAGGAAAGATGAAATCTACCCATTAAGTTTTTATAGTATGTCTTTTATACGTCCTCTTCTTTCCATAACAAGAATGATTATTTTGTTTTATGCATTCTTTGTATTCTTTTTATGACTGTAGAAAATTTACAAATTCTTTTGCAGAGATAAAACATTTCCTGAAATTTAATGTACACAAAAGGTATTATGTGACCTGTTATAAAAGGCATGTGATAATCTCACTGCCATGACCTCCAGTCATAATTTTACAAAAAAAAAAAAAAAAACTAATAAAATGCTATTTAACTGGATTGTGTTGATGTGTACATTTTATGAGCCCATGTAGGACAACACAGTAAAGAAATATTGCACCTAGTGGTATTGTTCTCCAGACATTTTCACCTATTATGATCCAATCTAATTTGTCCTATCCTAAATATTTCCAAATGTTTACATTATTTCGCCTCTTTTGCCAAAATTAAAATCACTTTTCCATCCCACATCTGATTTTTTTTTTTTTTTTTTGCACGTAAATGTTTGCTACTCCTTTCACATAGGTTCTATATTCTCTGAGGCTTTCTAATTCTAGGAGTTACAGCATTACTCAACTTAGAAATACCAAAAAACAGAAAAAAGCCCCCCCCAAAATTTCATTCATGTAAATTCTTCCAGATGGATCCATGATCCATCCTGTGGCATTCGTTTTTAAAAAGAATGTTGGGCTTTACTAATATTCTAAGTGTTAAATCACTTTTTTCCTAAGCTGAGCCTTCTATTCTGAGACACTGAAATTGTAATTAATATTCCTAATGATTCAATTCCTGCATTTCTGAAAACACACTCTTTGGCCCTAGATCTAACTCTAAGTGTTGAGGTTGTGAAAGTCACAAATCTGTGTCAAATGTTTAGGTTTGTAGTATTTATTAAAAATTATTTTATTGCATAAATAATTCACATATATGATCTTTAATTGTTGAGATTTTTATGCCACTAATAAATGCTCATTTAGGAAAACAAAATAAAGAAAGAATTTTTAGAAGCAAATTTATCAAAAATGTAACCTATAGAGATAATCATAATTAATATAAAATATAGTTTTAAAAATGCAAATATGTTCATGGGTATGCATCTTACCCATGATAGATAAACCAATATAAGAAATCTTATATATTATTTACATGTTCGGTCATATTATCCACCTCTTTTTGCTAATAGACCTGTAACTAGATTCATGTCCCAACGGAACCAAAGAGTGCATTACAAAGTGAGGTTCGCTATGAGGAGGTGAGATAAACACCAAAAGAATTGCGTAAATTTTCAAATTTATGTCGACATAATTAGCAAAATATGTGTGGAAACGGACATTTAGGATGTGGAATTTAGCAGGAAGGAGTAAGAAAGGAGATCTGTTTAGATTTAGTGATGTAGGTCCATTAAATAGAAATTTTAGATTCATTGTTTTACATGCAGGGATATTTTCATTAGATATTAAATTCTGGGTTGATGGTATTTTCATCACCGTTGTATCATCTTCTAATTTATAGAATTTCTGATAAAAAATAACTGTCATTCCTAAAGTTTCATTTTTGAAGGAAATGAATATATATTTTTTCTTTTAGCCATTTTAAAATGTTTGTCCTTGACTTTAGTTTTTAATATTTTTATTTAATGTACCCTACGGGCTATGTGTGGTGGGGCAGGGAGGTTATTCTGCTTGCGGTTTGCATGGCTCCTTGAATTTTTGTGGGTAGGATTTGTATTAATTTGATAAAATCTCTTCTACTATCTATTCAAATATTGCTTGTGAAGCTATTCTAAACCTGTTTAGTATTTTGATCACCTGTATATTAGAACTGTACATTTTTTTCATAATCATTTTATGCTATTATCTGTATTTTTTAACTTTTTCTACCTTCCTGTTTCACTCAATGTTTTCTACTGATCTGGAAAATATTCTGGTGTCTTCTTCTGGTTGGGCTCCTATAATTTAGTAATACAGACTGGGTAGCTTAAACAACAGAAGTTTATTTCTCACAGTTCTGAAGACTGGGAAGCCCTAGGGTCTGAGTGCTAGCTATTTAATTACTGATAATAGTCTCCATTGTGACTTGCAGACAGCCATTTTCTTCCTGTGTCCCCGCACAGCAGACAGCCAGCCATCCAGCTCTCTTGTATCTTCTTATAAGGGCACTAACCCTATCATGAGGACCCAACTCTCATGATCTTTTCTTAACCTAATTAGTTTCCAAATGCTTAGTACCATTTCAATGGAGATGTTACGTCTACTCTACTATCATACCCATCTACTGATTTTTAATTTTGGTTATTATATTTTATTATAGAATTTCTATATAATTATATATTTTTAAGATTAGGTTCACTTGTGGGATGCTTCATCTTGTCATCTATTTCTTAACCATATTAAGCAGAGCAAACTGAAGGTCCGTGCCTGATAACCCCCAAATCTGAACTACTTCAGGTGTCTTTATGTTGACCTTTTATCTTAGCATTTGGTCACTACCTTCTATTGCACCATGCAGCTACCACATTTTATATTTAATTTTAGATGCCATATATATTAAATCACAGAGCCTCTGGATGATACCACATGTCTCCAAATAGAAGATAGTTCTCGAATGGACAGTAGTGCGAGTAGGATGAATAAGCAACTGACCCCATTAGCAACTGCATTTGTTTGAAGTCCTTTGGACCTGGAGTGGTTGTTAAAAGGGAGGAAGTCATGTCTAATTCTAGTTTGCCCTACTCCTAGGTTATATCTTGTCAGGGATCTCAATAGAAATACTACCATGCTGACCAAGTACACAGTTTCTTGTTAAGCTTGTGCATATATATATATATATATATATATATATATATATTTTTTTTTTTTTTTTTTTTTTCTTTTTCCTCAGCTCTATGAGCCAGCTTTATAGCTGGTTGCTGTCTCTTACCCCTTTAGAATTTGGCAATAAATTGTGATCTAAATTCACATAGAAGGTCAGGCTCATATCTGTAGTTTCCTTTTCTTGGCTTCTAATATCTGGTTCCCTAATCTTGGTTTCAAGACTTTGCTACTTTAGTTGATCTGGATTCCAATTTTCATCTTCCCAGACCTTTGATACTTTTGCAAAACCTCTAGGTTGCTGCTTTTGACCAGGCTGCAAATTTTTGCATCAGGAATCAAGAAATGACCTTAGAGGAGAAAAGATTCTGGGAAAGAATATTTCTTCTATCCCCTTCAAGTCCTGAATTTATTGCCCACTTTCTCATGACTTCAAACAGTTGGGATTTTTATTTTCTCGGTGTGTTATCTAGTTTTATAGTTGTTCTCAAGAAAAGAGTTTGTATAATACAAGTGGAGCCATGGTAGCTAATTATAGAAGTGTTTCATTTAGTTTTATTTCTTTTCCATCAAGTACTATGAAAGTTCGATATAATAACTTTACATGAGAGCTCTTTGACAGTTATATATGATAGGTTCTGATATGTAGTTTATTTTCTAGATTCTGAAATTTTAATTTAATCCATAATTGTTTAAAGGGAGTTTACAATTTTCCAAGTACAAGGTCTATTGCCTGACGTTTTATTATTCATTTATAATTTTTTTGAATTTCCATAAGAGAATGAGTTTATATTTTTATAAATTTATTAAGGCTTTTTTGTGGTTTCATATATGATGACTGTCAAAAGTTCCAGTGATATCTGAAATATTATATTTTGATATATTTCTATATCTCTCTTAAAAATTGCGAGCTTTTTGAGGTTACAGGATAAATTTTCTTCCGTGTATGTGTTATACCTGACAAAAGAAAGCTGCCCAATGAATTGCACTGATTGGAATGCCGAAATAAATGCCATACATAATTAAAATACTGTTCCTGATTTATTAGAGAAATAGCTCTTTTAGAGGAGATAAAGCTTTGCATTGGGACAGATTTAATATCCCTAAATTATCCATCTTTTCCTTCAAGAGAGGCAGCATTTTTATCTTCTTAATCACCATATACCAAAAAGAAAATTAGACATATTCTTTTAAAATGGTTTTGATGCTAATGTTATGAATAATTTTCTCCTTCCTATTTTCTTGATTTTGAACATTACTAAATCTCGTCTAAATAACAGAAAAAATTGTTTAAAACACAAAGTAAGTAATTAAAAAACAAAGTAGTATTTAAATAGTATTAAATACATAAGACTTTTTAAAATATGATCTTGTTAATTCAGAAAAGTCTGCCTCCTGTTTTTTCTTCCCAAAGTAAAGATTAAAAATTCTACTCACTGAATACCAAAGATCATGATGGCAAACAATAGGGGAATTAGCAGTGTTGCTAGTAATATTCTCTATCTTTCCACTGGTTTGTCTAGCTACCTACCTATTTATGTAACATAAGGACCTCTGCAAGGAAGTGCACACTCCAGTGTTTTCTCCTACAGATTTATTTATTCATACTTACTGAATTTCTCTTCATACATTACGTAGTTAACACAATACAAATTTTACACTATTTCTATATTTTGTGAGGCAGAGGGTGGGGGTCTTTTGAAAATGTGTTCCATTTCCCCTCGTTCTCTTAAAGAAGATTGCTTCTTAACATTTAATACACAATAGGAAATGTTTCCATTTTCACGTAAAGTTCAGAATTTTAAAATCTTATTATCTTTTAACATGACATCAATAGTGAAACATAACAAGAATTCTTTTCGAGTAGTAGATAATACTATGAAATGTCAACTTTTATTATGTGCATTTGAGTATTCTTAAATGACAACTTTAAAATGAAATTGTACCCTGACCAATAGCTTTTAAATAAGTTTTATAGATTTAACAGGTACTTTCTTATAAATGTGTTACAACAAGAGTAGTGTAAATGTTCTTTCTTTCCCAACAGTAACTTAATGTCAAAACCTAAGGCAATAGTAACAACAAAAGTACCAACAAATATTTTCTTTTAATATTCAAGTTTTGAACATTTATTTATTTAGCAGCATCTAAGCATGTGAGATTAAAAAAAAAAAGCAAGAAATACAACAAACATCATACATTATATGTTGGATACCATTATAAAATTAACACAACTATTATCATAAGAGTAGTAATTTACCAATCCTCATAAATATTTTAACATACAGCCTACTATTTTTGAAATACTTTAAGCCCTCACTTTCTGAGTTGGGAATCTCACACACACACCTCATCCCACTCCACCTCTGACATGGATACACACACAGAAAAGAGAGAGAGAGAGAAAGAGAGAATATAATATTTTAAGAGCAAACCTTTCACAACTGAACTACGCATTCAATTTGGACGTTGATTAGCATATTTTGAGCCCTCACAACAGGATAACTGATTTCAAAAAGGTATGAAATGTAGTTATCACAGAAAATTTGCAATGTGGATTCTACTTTTATTATTAAACATATCATTACTTAAAGAGGAAAATATTCAAAAGACCTCAATGTCTCACAACTGGTAAATGGTGAATCCTGAATTTTAATTCTAGTCTAACTACTTTCAATGTGCATGCATTTTACCTTGTATGTCACTACTTTCAGTCTTAGATCTAGCAAGAAGTATGATGTTAAATTGGGTTAGGAGACCAGTGGATCACAGCCTTGAAGGCCAACTAACTGAGATTATAAAATATAAAACAGCATGCCAGGTGGATATTGTGCTCGGAAAAGATGTCCTCATCATCTATTTATGGGATACATGGAATATATAGAAGCAAGTAGAGACAAAATAACCAAGGAGATATACTCATCTATGGCTTAATTCTAATTAGTTAAGAATAAGTCAATGGGGCCACGGACAGTGACTCACACCTATGACCCCCGCACTTTAGGAGGCAGAAGTGGGAGATCAGATTGTGTGAGTCTAGAAGTTCAAGACCAACTTGAGCAGTACAGTAAGACTCCATCTCTATTAAATAGAAAAAAAATTAAAAACAAAACCAAAGAATAATCCAATGAGCCTTGGAAAAATAATGCTATTGGCCATTATTGAAAAAAGTCAAAAAGGGAGAGAATAAAAAGCTCTAAGTAGAAAGGAATTAAGACAAATTATATAGAAGAATGAAAAGATGGCAAATTTAAAATTACATAAGATTGTGTTATTAGGAAAATTTGAAGCAGTGTGAATATTAACAATAACTAACTTAAAAACACCTCCAGTAAGTGTGGGGAAGGGAATTATGTTTTTTAATTCCTCATATATGAAAATCATTTTTTAAAAAAAAAAAAAGTATATAGATATTAGTATGTGTTCCATGGAGCAGATGAATAAAATTAGTTGCCAAATTTATTGTCAAGCAACCGATTATTTAAAATCTTTCCTTATTTTTTTACTCTGTGGTCATTAGGAAAAAAGAAAAAAATATATTAGTTTTATTTACTCACCTGTAAAATAGAAATATATACATGGTAATATGATGAAAGTGATATAAGATGCATATCAATTATGCTTGGATAATATAATATTTCAGTAAAGAATGATTGTGGGTTATTACTGCATCATTATTTAATATACATCCTTTTACATCAAGTATATGTAAACCTTCAGATTTGTTTTTATAACCTGATTTAAAGGAATTATTTAGCTATAACCCCAGTGTGTATTAAGTGATATATTACTGCCTTCTATGTTTTTCTTCTATAGTCAAGTTTTATATTTGCCAATGGTGAAGCACATTGAAATAAAACTTTTGAAATAAGGAGTTGGGTGCTCATTTGTTTTCCAAAACCAACATATACAGGAATATCTTTGCAAATATTAGCCAACAAAGATTGTTAAATGTTCTAAAGGTCACTTTAAAAAAAGAGTATTTCATCAAGAACTCTAATCTGATTGTTCCCCCACTCCTCATAATTATCAAAAACTGCAATGATAAATCCTGATGTTTTTTAAAATTGATTTTATTGTTCCATACTTATGGAACAAAAATAGTCCTTAGTACAAAAAAGGACTATTTGTTCTATCACTCGTTATATTTTTTACCATTTTTTCTGCACACAGCATTGCAAATGATCTTTCTATTGATTCTCTAATTTTCTCTTCATATTAGTTATTTTCACTTATTTTTCCATTAAAAAAATTAATACAGCAAAAAAGTTCCAGAGTTTGTCTTCCATGGTGCAACTTTTATTTTTGGCTTCATTACATCAGCCTTTTACTGCTGCCAGTATGGATTCTGTAAATTTGCTTTAATTTCTTTACACATTTTACTTCATGCATTCTTATTTTGTTGCTCCCGATGCCTGTTTCTTTCTCAGATTTTATATCCTCATGACTTTTTGCTACTAATTTACAGGAGCTAGATATTCTTTATTCTAGAGAAGTGGTCCCCAGCCTTTTTCAGCACCAGGGACTGGTTTCATAGAAGACAGTTTTTCTACAGATGGTGGGTTTGGGATGGTTTCACGATGAAACTGTTCCACCTCAGATCAACAGACATTAGTTAGATTCTCATAAGGAGCATGCAACCTAGGGTTCACTCTCCTATGAGAATCTAATGCTGCCACTGATCTGACAGGAGGCAGAGCTCAGGTGGTAACTGAGCAATGATGGGAGGCTATAAATACAGTTGAAGCTTCACTCACTCACCCACCACTCATCCCCTGCTGTGTGATCTGGTTCCTAACAAGACACAGACCAGTATTGGTCTACAGACCAGGTGTTGGGGACCCCTGTTCTAGAGAATATCAAATGTTTTCTTCTGAATCTTGTTTCACTTACTTTCAAAGATATACTTCTCTTTCTTTGTGATTTTCAATGTGTTCAATGTGGTCAGATAAATTATTTGCAAGATATAGGGAGACTGAATTCTCATTGGGCCTGTTTGCTATTTATGCCTATGGTAGTAAGATCAAAACCTTTCTCAGACCACTAGAGAAAGTGACACAGGAATTTTCTCTTGGTCTCTTTGCTGGACTCACAGCAGGGATGCTATGTCTACTTGGCCTGCTACACTCAACCCCTTGCAGGAAGAAGCATGTGAGCAAGTGAGTGCAGGATCTGGTTGGGCACTCAGTTGGCCCCTGGCCCTTTTGTGAGTGGTGGCTGCCCTCTGCCAGTGAGGGCAGAAGGCCTGTGAGGCAGACTTTCTGGGTATCCACTCTTGGTGGATCCCAAGTTCTTGTCCAGCACCCAAGAAGAATGAGGATATGCTGACAATCAAAGAATGAGCAAGTTGGGGAGTTGTATTGAATAATGAAACAGCTTTCCACAGGAAGAGGATGCAGGGGTGGTCCCCCTACCAGAAGGCAGAAAAAGTCCTCTCAATGTGGCTGAGTCAGATTTTTATGGGCTCAGAATAGGGAAGGAGCAAGCTGTAGTATAACAGTATTGGAAAAGGCAACATTTGTTTTGTTAAAAGGGATTATTTAGAAAGAATCAATCAGGAAAGGGTGGGCAAACAGGAACAAAAGTTCTTACTCTGGGTTATGGGTTTCATGCAGGACCAGCAGTTAGATCTTTCAGCCTTCAGACTGTTTTTTGTCTTTAAGGTGGGGTTTTACCAGGGACCCATCTTTATCTGCCTAGCCATTTGGCTGCCTCCTGTCACTATCAGAAGTACAGGTTAATACATGGAAATTCAACTCAACATTATAGGTTTAAAGATTAGTCCTCAGTAAATACTGCTACTTGGTTTCTTTCAGTGTTTTCCCTTTCCTACTATTTTATTCAAGTAGATCAAATCAAAGATTATAATATCACTTTGCTTGGCAAAATATAAAATTACTGTGAAAATTTAAGGGATTGCCATCTTAGTTTTTCACCTGCACAATATTTTCTTCCCTTTACTATATCTAAAATAGTGATGGATTATCATAGATGAGTTTCCATAAGAAGGAGACTCTGACAAAGATTTGTGTGCATGAGGTGATTGCTGAGGAGAGCTTTGGAGAAAAATGTATGTGAGTAGGTGAGGAAAATACAATTGCTTAGAGGGGAATATTGTACTATAATGCACTTTTCACAGAGTAGGGTATCTGGCTCCAAAATCTCCATTCAATTATCAAAGGTCAGATTTTCTAAGAAAGAGTCTTAAAGGGAGATTTACTTGCAGAAGATTGATTGAGGAGAGTTCTCAGGACAACACCTGTAAAGAAATGGAAAGAACTGACTTTCACAGAGGGAGAGGTGAAACTGAGATATATTTGCCTCCAAAGCTTCAGCATATTGTATGGCAGCTGCTGCTGAGATTCAGAGTTGTTCTGAAGTCAAAAGATTTAGCCTTTGTACCCTCCATCAACTAGTTATTGAAAATAGGCCTGCCTCAAAGAAGGGACATAACTTCAGATGAGACAGCTCCTCTTTGCCAAGGTCAGTCAATGGAGAGGGATGCAATGCCATTAAGAGGCAATATTTCCAACACCTAGTAAGAATGAGTACCTTTGTCTTGAGGGTACTGTGATGTCCATGACAAGGATATAAAAACTATTAAAATGTGTGTAGTGGTTAAATATATTTGCAACCGTTTATTCATTTATTTCAGGATCTTCTATGTCTTTTTGCCTTTTATCTCCATACTGACCTATCAAGGGGTATTTGATGCCAGCTAGAACTAAAATGCAATTATTTACATATATGTCACAAAACTTCTTGTATGAACATAGCAATGATATTGTTTTAAGAGAATCATTAAGAGAAAAGAGGTGTTTCTAAATTCTTTGGCCTGCCACTGACATACCAGGGGCCAGAACTACAGGGTTTTACCTTGGTGTTTTACAGAATGGAAGTCTTCTCAGGGAGAAGGAGGAAGGGAATAAAGCAGAATATTTCTAGGGCAGAGGACTACAGTAAAGGCAAGAGACAGACATACCCATCTTTGTGCTTTTTTCTCTATTTCTCTCTCTTGCCATTTGAACCTCAAGGAGAGATAAATTTAAAATTTGAATAAATTGGCCAGCCAATGATGAGTAAGGGCATACTTAGACAGGGAAGAATAGCTTGGAAAGACTCCAAACCTTTAAGCCATACCCAATATGTCCTTGGAGAGAGGGTACACAATTTGCTGGGAAATGTGTCCTAATTGACAGCCTTACAGAACACTCCTGGCCCAACAAGTTCCACAGAGGGCGTGCATGCACTCCAAAAGTTCCAATAAGTCACAATGAGCGATTATGGAAGGGAGGAGAAGGCAGGACCACAAGCAGTGGACTGGTACAGAACAAAGAGATAGGGAGAGTGGATTGACACCGGTGTAAATTTCTGATCAGACTATGGCAATGGGTGCTATTCAATGCCCAAAAGACTAGATTGAACAGTTTGCAAATTAGCGGTCATAAATCCAGGGACCAGAGTAGCAAAAGACATCACAGACTAGAGGAAATACCCTTCAGCTAGAATTGTGACACCTTCTCCCCTATCCTAACCACTCAGAAAGCCATCTGGAAGATGAACAGGCAGTATAGGAAACCTGAACAATCACCTGGAAGAAACTGATTCATCAAAAGGAGACTAAACTAGCTCAGAAGAAGACTATGAATCTGAATTCACTGCAAATTTAAGAGACCATTCAAACTGGAGGATATTGTGAGGTCATTAATTAGTAAGTTACTTTTCCCATCTCTCCAGCAAAGAGAGGACAATGAAAGTGATTATTCACTTACGGGATATAAGGATGTTAGATTTTGAGTAGCATGAGTAGCTTGAGTGAATGAATTAGCTATACTATTCCAAATGTGTAAGTGAATCGACTTAAATTCCGAAAGCTCATTTAAAACTCTGGTTTTTTTTGTTTTTGTTTTTGTTTTTTCATTTACTTCCTCTATTTAGTGCATAAAGGCCACCAGGGATTTAAAAATAAGCTCATCTGTGGAGAGCCACACTGATCAAAATTCAAAAATGCCCATCAGTTTTAAAATAAGAAACAGAGGGATATTCTGGAACTCAATAAATTTAAGGCAAAATTGAGAAAAGTGAAAATAAGTATAAAAGAGAGTCATGCAACATTACAAATATATTCTAATAATTAATTGTCAGAAAGAAGATAAGCTCTTTGGAATCCTAGATGAGAAGGCTAACATCAGCAACTGATCTTGCTCGTACTTCACTGTCTGGTAAACATGAGAATTTCTGTCACAAGAAAAGAGTAATCTACTTTAGGCCAAAAGATGTTTACTCATTTGTTCAATCAGTGAATACTTGAGTGCATAGAATAATTGAGACTCTACGCTGCACATGAGGTGCTCAAAGATGAAGAGGACATGGTCGCTGTGTCTAAACATTCCACGGTTTTCTGGGAATAATAGACAAAAAAGCAAATCATTTCAATAAGGTGTATTAGATACTATAATAGAGGTTTATGTGGGGGGAGATCATGTGGTTTGTAAGGTTCATAAAAGACTTTTGAATAAAGGTAGGAGATAACTCTGAGTCAATGCTTGGTGTTCAAACTGAGGAGAGACAAGGGGACAAACCTAAAAACAACTGAATTTTTAAATGGCCAATAAAGAGAAGCAGAAACTTTATGAGAAAAAGAATGGGGTGGCTGGATATTCGGTGGAAGACAAAATTGATTCCATTATGAGAAGTTTGCTTTGGAGGCCAAAAGAAGGTATAATTTCAAAATAGATATATTCATTAGTATCATCCTATACCTCAGAGAAGGGAAGTCAGAAGAGACAAGTGCCCAATGAATGCACAGGCAAAATGATTAAAAAGTAAATAATAATAATAATACAGAGTAATCTGCTATTTTTTTTTTTTTGAGAAATTTGGCTACATATAAGGGAAATTACTCCTGAGGTCACATTTAAAATAACAAATTGAGGCCAGGAATGGTGGCCCACGCCTGTAATCTCAACACTTTGGAAGGCTGAGGTGGGTGGATCACCTGAGGTCAGAGTTCAAGACCAGCCCGGCCAACATGGTGAAACCCCATCTCTACAAAAGTACAAAAATTAGCCAGGCACGATGGTGGGCACCTGTAATCCCAGCTACTCAGAAGGCTGAGGCGGGAGAATAGCTTGAACCCTGGAGGCAGATGTTGCAGTGAGACAAGATAGCACCATTGCACTCTAGCCTGAGTGACAGAGCCAGACTCCATCTCAAATAAGTAAATAAAATGCCAGATTGAATTTTATTCTCCTTAAAAAAAAAAATGAGGCAGAAAGTTTAATTAGCAAGGAAGAAGTTGTAGTATTGAAGATAATTTTTAAAAAGAGTTGTTGAACTAGATTCATTAGCAGATTTTGGTATTACTGGCATGTGTACCGGATCGGGCCCTCTTTTCCAGGGTTAGGGTTTGAACTTAAATGAGGTAGAAGGATGCAGTAGGGAGGGAAATTTTAAGAGGTTTACATTTAATGACCTTTTCTCATCTCAAAAGAGAGTTGTACTCTGTTGAGGGTCTAAGGAGAGGTGTCAGGTGTGGAGATTGAAGACAGAATATTATTTGAAAAGAGGTTACAAAACATGAGAGAACAGCACTGAAATCGTGTTGTTCAGTGGGGAGGACCAACTTGTCTATTTTCCTATCTAATAATAGATAAGAAAAAGTTGGAAATGTCAGGAAATATGAGGTGTCTATCAAGTTGGAAAAGAGGAACAGTGGAGGAAGAAGAGGTGCTTGGGACGGTTCTGGGCATTCTGAGTTTGATGATGTAGTGTTGAAAATGTCAGAAATAGTCTTTCCTAGAATGCTACCATTTTAAACAATTTCGTCAGCCTTCGTCAAATGAAGGGAGATTAGCAAACATTTTGAAAAAAATAGACCAAGGGACTGCCTCATTTGTGGGGCTAAATTCAGTTAGCTTTCCATTTCCGCATTAGGTTTGTTATAGATACAAGTTGTTTTACTTTGGACAATCCACAAATATTCTTTGCCTAAGGTTCTTATTCATATAATGTTAAATTGTAGAATTCTTGAAAAATTGTAGTAATTCACATTTTACTGAATATTAGATGTGCGTGTGAAAACCTTTAAATCTTACTAGCTCAGAAGATGAGCAGATGTTGCCATTTTAGTTATTAAATAGACAAAAATTAAGTGGAATTAAAAAAATATTTTATAGCTTATGGTAACTAAAATGTAGTAAACACCAATAAACAATAATTCCTTTAAATGACCATATTACCAGACCCCTATAGCTTGCAAATATAATTAAAATCTGGTTCCATAAATACTCTAAACGTTAGCGGTTTCATTTACGGGTAACAGAAAAAAATGCCGGCAGGGTTTCAAAACAAATTTGAAAAGTAGTTGCCTCCTTTAAGGTATTTGTTAGATAATAGCCTCCCCTTATTCATTTGAAGTTTCATATAATTAGATGTTATTGTGGGAGTGAACTAAACATATAAGAAAAATTCACATGGGTATTTTTGGAGAGGCTTTTGTGTTAGATTAATTGGAGTCTAAGAGGGTAATGGAAATGTAAGTATATTTCATTAAAAAGAAAGAAACATAGAATATGTAGCTTCACATAATATTTTAGTTCCTCATTGCTACCAGCATCCTAATGACACATTCAGTTCCTAATCTTTATTTGCCTTTTGTCTAATTTAATGTATGCTGTTTAGGCTACAGGCACTAATCTCAAAGCTTCATAAGTTGCTTTCTTTTTATCAGTGAAACATTTTGGGGATATGCATATTTATTTAAGAATTTTAAAAAACAGTAAAGCAATGCCTGAGTTAAAATATTAAATTTGAGTGAGTGGAATTGTGTTACCTTAACAATATTAATATTTTACAAATGTTCTGTCTCAAAGCTTTTGGATCAAATCAGCTTGAACAGCAAAGCATTTTTGTTCATCTAAATTTTAGATTTAAATTATAACAGTGATTGAAGCTTATCTACGGGGTCAGAATTTAGTCAATGAACAGTATCTTTACAGTATCTCCTAAAATCTGCCTTTATTTTTGATATACTTAAAAAAAAATTTCCATTAAAAAGGTAATTCCAGAATGGTAAAGATTTGGAAAAAAAAAAAAAAAGCATACAAATCAAACATAGCCTGATTTGCATAACACAAAGTGTAAATGTGTATATTTACATTTGATCGCTAAAGCTTCCTAATTGTTGCAAAGCCATTTATTAAAGGAAGGGTAATATTTTCCATGGATAGTGATGGTGTAACTGGACATCCATAAGCAAAAAACAAACAAAACAAATGAAGCCCTCAATTTAACTTAAAACTCACACTTTATTAAAAAAACGAACAAATGGATTATAGATTTAAATGTAAAACTTGAAGACTTTTAGAAAAAAAATATAAGAAAAAATGCTTGGGGCTTGGGACTTGGGATCTAGGGCAAGATGAAGACTTTTCTTAATCTATAAAAGAAAAAAAAGTAGATAAATTGAACTTTGCCCCCCCCCCCCAAAAAAAGTTATTATGTAAAACATGGAAAGGCTGAAGATTGGGAGAAAATATTTGCAAGCCACATATCTGACAAATAATTTACATTTAGAATATAACTCAAAACTCTCAAAACTCAGCAATAGTACCACAGAAAAATCAAAAATGGGCAAAAGACATGAATAGACTTTCCACTAAACATGCAATATGTGTAACAAATAAGCACATAAAAAATATATTGAACACACTAGATAGTAGAGCAATGTAAATTAAATCAAAATGAGATATTACTACACACCTATCAGCATGGTTAAAACGTAAACATAAATAAATAAATAATAATACCAAATGCTGGCAAGAATGCAGAGAAACTCGATTGCTCATACACTGCAAGTAAGAATGTAAAATGACAGAAGCACTAACAAATTATTGGGTAGTTATGTTAAAACCAAGTATATTGGCCGGGCGCGGTGGCTCACGCCTGTAATCCCAGCACTTTGGGAGGCCGAGGCTGGCGGATCACGAGGTCAGGAGATTGAGACCATACTGGCTAACACGGTGAAATCCCCTCTCTACTAAAAAAAATACAAAAAAATTAGCCGGGCGCGGTGGCGGGCGCCTGTAGTCCCAGCTACTCGGGAGGCTGAGGCAGGAGAATGGCGTGAACCCGGGAGGCGGAGCTTGCAGTGAGCCGAGATCGCGCCCCTGCACTCCAGCCTGGGCGATAGAGTGAGACTCCGTCTCAAAACAAGCAAACAAACAAGCAACAAAAAAAAGCCAAGCATATTGTTACCATATATTCCAGCAATTGCAGTCTTAGATATTTATCTCAGAGAAATAACAACCTATATTAACACCAAAATTTATAAACAAATATTCATAGAAGCTTTATATATAGTAGCCAAACACTGGACACAACTCTGTCCTTCAATAGATGAATGACTACATAAACTGTGATATGCACATTCCATGGAATATTAGCAACAAAAATAGACAAACGATTTATACATGTAACAACTTGAGTCTATCTCAGAGGCCTTGTCTTTAACAAAAAATCCCAATCTCAAAAGGTTATACACTGTATGATTCACTTTAGGTAACATTTTTTAAATGGCAGCGCTATGGAGAACAAGAACAGATTAGTGATTTATAAAGGATAAAGTGGGGAGGCAAGGTAGAACTATAACATCAAAAGGAAATTTCTTTGTAGTGGGGAAACAGTTCTGTCTTGATTGTGGTGGTCATTACATCTCTGGACACACACACGCGCACACACACACACACACTCTCATATAAAAACTGGTGAAAACAGTGTGAAGTCTAGTTCACAGCATATACCAGTGTCAATTTCCTAGTTTTCATATGCATTACAGTTATATAAACTGTTACCATTGGAGGAAGTTTAGTAAGGGTGTACAATTCTCAGGACTATTTTTGTAAATTACACTAAATTATAATTATTTCAAACTAAACATAAAAATATAAATAATTTAAAAAGAGCAGAAATTAATGAATTTAAAAAATTATGTTTAATTTGAAGAAACAAGTAAAATAGCCAAAAGTCTGACAAATACGATGATCAAATAGATACTATGTGGGAATAAAAGAAGCAACTATAAATAGATTTAACAACATATGATTAAAACACTTAAAAAAATATGCCCTATGTGTAAACAATTTTTGAAATAATTATTTGCAAATATAAATTAAAATACTATGAAAAGAAAGTGCGAAAAAAACATGAAAAAATTTGAATCAGTTCTTAAAAGCTGCATGCCAAAAATCATCCCTGCCACACAACTCAGAGGGAAATTTTACAAACATCAAAGAATGAAAATGCACCTATATTTCACAAATGTTACACATTAATAGATAAGGTCACGAGGCAATGTGTCTAATTCTGTTACTGCACTAGAGAATTCTTGAGAAACCCAAGCTGAAGAGGACATACGCAACAGAAATAACTCAGTTATGGATAGAGAGGCACACATCATAAATAAAGTTAGACAAAATCGTGTACATGCAAAATTGAAATTCATGAGAAAGATGGGTTTTCTCAGCACACTAAGAATTACTTATAAATTAGAATATCAATTGATGCAATGTACTACATTAAAGCACTAAAGGAGAAAAACATTTATATCAAGAGATGCAAAAAGCAAATCCATTAGATTTCCTATTAGCGGATATTATGTATGTGAGAAATTTTAAAACATTTTTAGTAATTTCGGTATAGCAAAGAACATCCCTATTTAGAGAGAGTACACAAATATGTAATACATATATTTATCATTGGCAAATATTAGACCATTTAAATCCAAGAAAACAATAAAGAATTTTCTTGTACTGGGAATAACAATTAGTGGAGGAAGAAGAACATATAGATAAATGAAGAAGAAAGCAGTCCTTTCATAGATGATGTAACTATAATAAAAGAAAACCCTATAGGTAGCTGTAAAATAGAAGATTTAATTAAAGAACTTAGCAAATTTTTGGATGTAACATCAACTTTGAGAAATCACTTACATTCTATATACTAGTTATAAACAGTAAGTATACATCATATCTCTTCTCAAAGTCCAGTTCATAAAGATAAAAGTATGATGTACATAGAAATAAATTGAACTAATATGCATAAGACCTTCATGGATAAAATTATAATATTTTTGAGAAATCTATTTGAAATGTCCTACAATGAAAGATATTTGAACTTTATGAATGGAAAAATACAAACATTTAAAACATTAAAAGCATATTTATAAATTCAATGTAATTCCCCAAAAAATTTCAAAATTTCACCAATGTTTATAGAGCATGAGACTTTCATTTCATCTAAGAGAAAACAGTTACCAGTGCCAGTTATGTATGTTATTCACATGAGAGGAGAAAATTACCAATCTACATTCTATAAATAGTCTGAATTATGAGAAATAATAAACATTAAATGCTTCTAGGAAAAAAATGTAGGAGATTATGTAACATGTTTTTGGTAAAGAAAAATTCTTTAAATAAAACAAGGCTGAGCAACATGTAAAAGAAGAGTTTGAAAAACTTAATTAAAATAATATAAAGTGTTTTTGTCAAAAGCTATAAATAAGAACTGTAGAAAAAACAAGTTATAATCATGAAAATGGTGTATACAAGCAATATGAATGGAAAACGATTAATATTCGTTTGGAATATTTCAAAATTTTATCCTTTATTCTGGGGATCCTGAAAGGGGATTTTTAAAAAACTTTTATTATCTTCTATCTCTCTCTAAGAATTCTTTTTATCTTTAATCTCTCTCTAAGAGTTAGAGGAGTATAGACTGGCAGGCTTAACTTTATTTGTATAAAAGAGGAGAGGTAGTAATGGCATCTGCTCCAATGCAAAAGTAAACAAAAATCATTTGGCGTGGTAATTTGCGTTCAGACATTCTATGTCCTCCCTAAACATACCACTCCACTTCTTTAAAGAGTTTATTATGTGCCTTAACCTGTAGGCCAAAGCAAATGCTGTGCAAGCAGGATAGTATATGGGGAGTATTCCTTCCACAGACAATTCTTAACTCATCTCTTCAATCTTTGCCCCACTTAAGATTTCTTCTCTCTACAGTTGTCAAATACAAGGCTGCCTTTTTGTTACCTCTAATTGACTTTATCCATTAAAACGATAACTCACATTTTCAGTTCCGAAATAAATCTAAATCTTCGGGCTGTTGAAATCTTCAACTCTATGTCACGTGTGTCCGTGTGAAGAGACCACCAAACAGGCTTTGTGTGAGCAATAAAGATTTTTAATCACCTGGGTGCAGGTGGGCTGAGTCCGAAAAGAGAGTCAGCAAAGGGAGTTAGGGGTGGGGCAGTTTTATAGGATTTGGGTAGGTAGTAGAAAATCACAGTCAAAGGGGGTTGTTTGCTGGCGAGCAGGGGTGGGGGTTACAAGGTGCTCAGTCGGGGAGCTTCTGAGCCAGGAGAAGGAATTTCACAAGGTAATGCCATCAGTTAAGGCAGGAACTGGTCATTTTCACTTCTGTGATTCTTCACTTGCTTCAGGTCATCTGGATGTATTCCTGCAGGTCACAGGGGATATGATGGCTTAGCTTGGACTCAGAGACCTGGCACTCTAGTTTTCAAGTTTTTTCGTTATTATTAGTTTATTCTACCATATGGAATTTATTCAAAGTGTTTACACTTGAAAGTGAGAGGAATACAAATATATATACCTTGGCTTTCATTTTTAATCAGAACTGTTGTATTTTTTAAATGAAAACATTGGTTATTTATTTTATTTATTTATTTAAATGAATATTTCTTCAGTAGAAAGAGTGCCAGAATGTAAGCAAAGTAACTTAGCCCCAATAATTTTAAATATAACCAATAGTTTTAAGCACTTAACATTTGCCAGACGTGTTGGTTAATACACCTTATGAATATCTTAGTCACCACAACAATCATGTAGGTTGTGAATAATTTTGCTAATTTTTTGAAAGAAAGAACTAAGGAAGTTTACTTATGATCTCACAGTTGGTAAATATAGTAAATGAGCTAAGCTAAGTCTGATGCTAAAGATGGTTTTATTACCTGTACAAAAATTTCTCATCTCGGGATTTTTAACCTACCATTTAGAAATTTCTTTTAGGGTGTTTGTAGCAATAATCATATATGTTTTTAAATAGGAAAGCAGGCAACATTTAAAAAAGAAAAAATGAAATAACTGAAAATGGAGAATCTGAATAGGCTGGGTGAGTTAGGGAGTAGAAGGGCAACCAGCATTATGGTGAGTTAAGAAGAATACCATGGATTTCTCTTTTGTAAGACAATTATAGAAAGTTCTGTATTAGTAAAATTGAAGACTACATGTAAAACATAATTACAGTAAAATACAATAAAATCATAGGGATTTATAAGGATTCCTTGATCTCTTGAACCATGTTTAACAGTGCTTATTACCACCTTTGTTAATTTCTTCAAACTGACTAAAAAGGTGACAGCCTTCATAAAACTTGAATAGTCAGTAGATTTCTGTATTCACAGGAGAAATTGTGTACCTAGCACTAGTCTGAGCTGCTTTGCATGCACCACTGATGCTCAATGTAATGTTGCGATTAAATCCAGATGCTTTTTTCCACTTGTAAAATCATATTAAAGAAAGGATAATGTACAATATTAATCATGTCATTTTACTTGATAAATCATAAGGGCTTCTCCTAAATAATCAAAGGCACTAAATAATCTAAAAACATAAATGCCATTAAAAGAAAATAAGTGAAATTCTCCCATGGGTTAACAGTTCAATTAAAATGGACATGCTTCATCAACACTTGCAATCTGCAAGATGAGTAGATTAGGGAACATCATCCATGAAGTAATGGAGAAAAAAAAAGTCAAGATACCAGTATCAGCATAAAGAGTTTAGAGATAAATTCTAATAGTTTAAATGTTCAAGCCTAACTTACAGCCAGCCCTCTTCATTAGCAGACTTCAGGGTATAATTTCAGTGATAAAAAAAAAAAAAAATTAATGTCTAGCAAGTGATGTTTATTGAAAGAAGTGTTATTTAACAAGTCCATATACACAAATACCTCTCCTTGTTCACTAAAAGTAAATACATAAATGCATAAATTACAATACAAAGCTCAAATTATATATAGACATGAACAAAATTATATTTAAGTACAAAATCTGGAGAGCCTAACCTATGCTTGAGGAAACCTTAGATCCTTTACAAATAGTCTTCTGGATTGCAAAAAAGCATAGAATTTTGTGAATTGTATTCAGTTGAGTTCAAGTATACAAATATTTCAGAGACTCTGCAAGAGAAAAGGAAGTTTTATAAATTGTTTTGAGGTACATACACTTTATGAAAGCCAGAGAAAGAAACAAATAATTTTAAATAAAATGTGGCATTTTGAGATGTTAATATAAAGATACTCACACATGAGATTATGAGGGGTGACAGGAAAAGAGATGGAGAGCTTGGTATAGGAGAGTTATGGAGCAGTGTGAAAGTCACAGAGGTATGAATGAGTGACTGACATGGTTTGGCTGTGTCCCCCGCCAAATCTCATCGAATTGTCATAATCCTCACATGTCCTGGGAGGGACCCAGTGGAGGTAGTTGTATCGTGGGGATGGTTACTCTCATGCTGTTCTTGGGATGGTAAATGAGTTCTCATGAGATGTGACGGTTTTATAAGGGGCTTTCCCCCTTTTCTCAGAACTTCTCCTTCCTGCTGTCATGAAGAAGGATATATTTCCTTCCCTTTTTGCCATGATTGTAAGTTTCCTAAGGCCTCCCCGGTCATGTGGAACTGTGAGTCAATGAAACCTCTTTCTTTTATAAATTACCCAGTCTCAGCTATGTCTTTATTAGCAGCATGAAAACAGACTAATATAGTGACTCTTTCCACCCCTATTCCCAAACAGTTAATACGGTGAGCATCTTGGACAAGCCTGGAGTGTGGATAACTCTACACAATTTGGATCTATTCCATGATGATTAGAGACTGTGGATGTTAAGCGGAAAAGTGAAATAGTTGACTGTTTTCCAGGAGTTCATAAAGAATGGCATGGTGCAGTGGAGGCTACTGAAGGAAGTCAAAACTGATAAAGACCTTCATACATTGTCAGAAGCAGGGTCTAAAGAGGAGAGGCAAAATTTTACAGATATTTTTTAATACAATTCATGTAGTCTTGTGGAGAGATAGATTGATGTGATGAGTGGAGAAAGCCAGAGGAAAAAAAGTGAAATATATGTTTGTGTTTATAGCTTGGTCTCTGTGTTATAGCTGAATAGCATAATTCAAAACATGGTATTGACAGGTAGTATGAATAGGAGGCTGGGACTGAGGATTTTACAAGACCTAAAATGCATACCTTTTGAGTATTTTTTTAATGTTTGAAATGCCTATGAGATGTATAAGTGGAAACATCCTGTAGACAACTATAATTCTTCAAATAAATGACAAGGGAGAAAAGTTTAGAATTATCACTATTTAGACATTAGTAGAAGCCGTAGGAATCTTTGCAATCCACCGGGAAGAAATTATGGATCAGAAATAAGAGGTCTTTTTTATTGTTGAAGGCTTATAAATAAACACTCTTAGGAAATCAGTTTCAATTTGTTGGAGAATTTAAATTCTCATGATCAATATGAGTCATGATCAATATCAATGTTTTTCTTCCTACATTATAAGGTGGAAAACAATTTTTTTCCACTTTAAAATAAGTGTTTTCCCTCAAGACTAAATCCATCAGAAATGAGGAAAAGAAAGCAGCAAAGATATCTGTCATTTATTGTGTTTTGGGGGCCAGAGTTTTTTTAGAAGCTGATTATACAGTTACCATTGTCAGAGAAGTAAAAGAAGCTCACCATTAGTAACTCAGGGTGAAATTAAAGCCCAACACAGAACTGATAGGCAATGAAAGTAGTTTGTACAGAAAATTTAAAAGGTTAACTCTCCAGACAACAGTCCCTTTGCTTTGGCTCTCTCCTAGTTTCAGAATAGAAAAGTAAATAGCAAAAGAGAAATCTCCTAGGTGTATATCATGTCATAGAGATGTGTAAAAGGTAAAAATGCCGGTAGCTTTCAGAATGACATTTCAACTATTTGCTTCTCTGAGAAATTAACTGTATCCAGCTTCTTGTTCATTTTCCACTTCCCCAGTCTCCTTCCCCTCAATTCCCCAGTTGTCTGTGCTTCTAAACAGTGCATGTCTTTTAACCTGTACACATTGATTTAGATCCTGCTTAATTTCATAATCTTTTCAGGCCACTACTGTTCACGTAGACAATATCCCCTTAGCTTGGATTTAACCATGAACCATTGATCATTTACTTGGTTTCTCTTGGAGTTCAACATAATCATTCTGGTTTAGTTCAAAAGGACATTGCGTTTGGGTAAGAGAACCTATTTGTTTATACCCTTGCTTGTTACTATTCCCTCTACCAGTTCTGCTCTTCCTTTCTCCCTTGCATCAGTGTTGGGCTATGTCATTAAGCCCAACACTTTCCACAGCATCACCCTTCCTCTACCATTGTAAGTACACACGCACAGTTAGCTGTCACTCTCTCCCATGTGCTACAACACTAGGCACATGCTGCTATTGCAGCCCTCTCCATATTTGGGAGCTCCTTTGAGACAATAACCATCTGGGTTAATGTTCATCCATCCTACTTGGTATCTACCATAGTTCTTAACACTCAATAACACACAGTTGTCAAATAATCTGTTAATTATTGTCATATTGCAAGATGTAAATGCTGTATCTTTAGTCACATCAATTTTGATATTTTATGTCTAGACTCCTGATGTCACAGGAGATGTTCTTATGAATCCTAAAAGTATGAAAAAGAGAGAGAGGGAACCCCAAAGATAGATAACCAGTCTTTTGAGATAGAACAAACAATAAAACAAATATGGAAAATGCAAATTTTTACAGACTTCATAGCAAATGTACAGCTCTAGGGCTGGTAATGTCATGGACAGATAGGTGGACACATATTCATGTGTTATACCCTTTGCTTAGAGACTCTCAGCACTTTTTCAAAGCCATTTTTTTATGTAATAAAATAACTGATAGTGGTATATCTGATCTCAGCATATAAGTCATGAAATCACTATCAGAAAAATAGGTTTCCATTTCCATATTTTACTTTTTAATTATACATCGACAAATTATAGTTGTATATATTTATGGGTTACACAGAGATGTTATGCTTTTTAAATATGTGAAATAATTAAATCAAACATTCAAATATTCATCACAAGTATTTAACATTTTTTGTAATAGGAATATTTCAGATCTACTCTCTTAGTGATTTTGAAATGTATGGAAATCAATTATTAGCTATACTTACCATGACATACAATAGATATCCAAAAAAAAAATTGAATTTTTTTCTCCTGTCTAACCGAAGCTCTATACCCTTTGACTATCATCTCACCATTACCCTCACTCCTCAGCCTTTGGCAACCATCATTCTATTCTCTGCTTCCATGAGTTTAATTGCTTTAGATTTCATATATACAACAAAGGAAATAATTAACAACAAAGGAAATAATTAAGAGTGACCAATCTTAGATTGGGTAAAATATTGCAATGCATATATCAGATAAGGAATTTAATAACAAAAATATATAAAAATCTCAAACAACTTCATAGAAAGTAAAAAGAAAAAATAAAATAAATTCCAATTAAATAGGAAAACGACTTGAATAGACATTTCTCAAAAGAACACATATGGGTGGATAACAGATATATGAAGAAATTCTCAAAATCACTAACCATTAGGAAGGTGTGATACACATTAAAAGTTCAATGTGGTATCAGCTCACTTTTCTCAGAGTGACTATAAACAAACAAAAGATAACAAATGTTGGTAAGGGTGTGGAGTAAAGGGAACCTGAGATGGATCAGGGACCTTGTCTTAGGGACCTGTGGGCTTCCATCAAACTGGAAAGTAAAGGAAAATGTTGAGTCCTTTCAAGGGAAATTCCTGTCAACTAACTATCCCTGAAAAGTAAATAAGCAACTTGATAAACAAGAATGTAATAGTAGCCTAAAAAAAAAAATGAAGGAAGCTAGAATTGTGAGATGTTTGGTTCCCTATAGAAACAAATGATAACATTTTACCATTCATCTCTGAGTTGTTTTTCAGAAACCTGGACCTCCGCCAAGGAGTCCACCAGCATGTAGAGCTCAGGTAAGAGGTAACTGAAGACCAAACTCTGATCACCAGTGTTGTAAATTTCCTCCTCCAGGGCCTGGAGGAAGTCACGGTCATGAGCCAAAACATGTCTGCTTACCTTAAATTTGCAAACAAAGCTTATCTTCCTTAACCAGCTGCCAGTGAGGAAATCTTTGAATCTACCTATGGTCTGTAAGCTCCTGCTTCAAGATATCCCAGGTTTTCAGGACAAAAACAATACCCTCTATGTATTGATTTATAATTTTGCCTACAACTCTGCTTTCCGGAAATTTACCCCTGCCTTTAAAAACCGTAAAACCTGCTAGCCATTGGAAAGATTGAGACTTAAGTGTGAGCTGCCTAATCCTCCTTGCTTGGTGCCCTGCAAATAAATGCTTTCCCTTCTTCCTCCGGAAACCTCGGTGTGGATATCTGGCCTTAGTGCACCAGGGAGTGGACCCGAGTAGAATTCTATAACAAATCCATGCACACTGATGGTAGAAATGTAAATCAGTAAAACCACCAAGAAAAACAGTATGAAAGTCCTTCAAAAAACTAAGAATAGAATTACTGTATGATCCAGAAACTCCACTTCTGAGTATATACCCAAAAGATTTAAAATCAGCATGGCAGAGAGTTATGGGCACTTCCATGTTCACGACAGCACTAATCAAGCCAAGATACAGAATCAACCAAAATGTCTATCGATGGACGAATGGGTAAAATGGGATACATATACACAGTGAAATACTATTATTTCAAAAAAAAAAAAAAAGGAAATTCTGTTCTTTTCAAAACCATGGATGGAATTAGAGAACGTTTTACTAGGTGAAATAAGCCAAACATAGGAAGACAAAGAGTCCATTTATACCATCTTTTCTATGGGTCTCATTTTCACCAGTAATTCCTTTGCACTAGTGAAGCAACTTTGATTTGTTAGCTTAGTTTCGTTTATCAGGTTTTTAAATCAATTATGTTTATCTACAAATCTATACAAGTATTTAAGTTTGAAGAGTTAATATTTGGATGCTTTCCATATTGCTTCGTAAATTGACTATATATGCATTTATCAACATTTATCGGTTCCATTTAAAAATAACGAATGGTTTGGCTATCCAAGTCCATTGCCAATGATATATATATGACATATATGTATGACATATGTATGACATATATGTATGACACATGTATGACATATGTGTATGACATATGTATGACACATATGTATGACATATATGTATGACACATATGTATGACATATATGTATGACATATGTGTATGACATATATGTATGACACACATGACATATATGTATGACACATGTGTATGACATATATGTATGACATATGTATGACATATATGTATGACACATATATGACATATGTGTATGACATATATATGACATGTATGTATGACATATATATGGCATGTATGTATGACATATATATGACATATGTATGTATGATATATATGACATGTATGTATGACATATATATGACATATATGTATGACATATGTATGACATATATGTATGACACATATGTATGACATATATGTATGACACATATGTATGACATATATACACACACAGACATATATATATACAAATGCTATTAAGACTTTCTAACCCCCTTCACCCCTTCATTATCATGAATTTAATTCTGTCTTCCATGCCCTATCAACATGTCAAAAAAATCTGTAGTTCTTTTATTTTCAGATTACTGTTGTTCAAATGATGTATAGGATACTTTTTTATGGATAATGCTATCGATATTTGTCTTAGTCAGCTTTAGCTGCCATAGCAAAATACCATAGACTGGGTGGACTAAACAGTAGACATGTGGTTTTTCACAGTTTTCGAGGCTAGCAGTCCAAAATTAGGCTGCAAGTTTGGTTTATAGTGAGGGCCCTCTTCCTGGTTTGTAAATGTCTGCCTTGCTGAGTCTTCTTGAGAAAGAGGGTGATCTCTCTGGTGTCTCTTGTTATAAGGGCACTAATTTTGTCATGGCAGTACCACCCTCATGATCTCATCTAAACTTAATTTCCAAAGGTGTCATTTCCAAATACCATTACACTAGGGGCTAGGACTTCAATATTTATATTTGGGAGAGACAAAACCTTTCAGTCTATAACAATATTTACAATCAGTTTTGTAGTATGTTACTTAAATTTAAGCTTATCGCTATTTTAATTAATTCTAATTCCAGAAATCATTGCTACATTTGCTTATAGTATGGCCTTGCCATTGTGAACAAATAAGATTGACTTATCCTTTGGCTCCTTCTTATTTATCTTCCAGTGATTCCTTTCCAAAAGTTCTATGAGTGCTATTTATGAGTCATTCTTTATTTGAGAATATTTCCTGGTTGCCATCCACATGGACAACAATTTAATTTGGTTTGGTGTAAGATTCTTCAAACATACCTCTTCCCTAAATGTGTTCATTTATTCATTGTCTCATGGCTTGTACTGTTGCAAAAAAAAATCTTAATCTAATCTGATTTATGTGTGAAATTTAACCTTCATTTTCAACTGTCTCAGCATACTTAGGACTATAATTTGTTCTTACAGCACTAACAGTAATGAAAACAACAACAAAACCAAACCATCTTTCTTGGTTAGAATCTACTTTAAGCCATTTGTCTGAAACATCATTAATACTTGCATTTGTAACAGCCTGATGGGTTTATCTTGCACAATGTCCAGAAAAGTCAATACACTGAGAACAGGAGGTATTTCAGCAAAGAAAGAGTTTAACGATCAGAGGCCGAGCCAAGGGGTAGGATGAGACTCGCTTCTCAAATCTGCCTCCTCTAGAGCTAAGAGGGTAGGGTTTTTAAGGATAATTTGGAGGGGAGGGGGCAGGGAATGGGTGCTGCTGGTTGATTGGGGATGAAATTAAAACAGGGTCCAAACTGTCTTTGTGCACTGAGTCAATCAGTTTCCGGGTGGGAGTCGCAGGACTGGTTGAGCCAGTTTTCTGGTATAAGTCATGGGTCTGGGTGGCATCAGTTCATCCACCGAAATGCAGAAGTCTGAAAAATGTCTTAAAGATCAGTCTTATGTTTTGACAATAGCCATAAAATCAGTAGGAGAAGTTACAAATCTAAAGGCCTCTGGCTTCATGACACAGGAGCAGTAGATGATTGCAGAAAAGCAAGCTAGGGAAAAATGGCTGGTTATTGTTTAATGATGTATAAACTTAGCGGAATTCATGCCCCTCCCATAATCCTAACCTCGTGGGGTTTCATTAGTCTTACAAAGGTAATTTCAGTCCCAGAGCAAGGAAGAGGCTAGTTTGGGGAAGAACATGTTATCACCTTTGTTTTAAATTTAACAAGGGCAGCTAGTTCGTGAAGTTGTAAGAAAGATGGAGTCACCTATGTCAGATTTCTCTCACTATTATAATTTTTGCAAAAATAGTTTCATGATGTGAATAGGTATATTTTACCTCATGTCAGAAATTGATTTCTTATGATTACTTCTTAAGTTATTGTTCTTTATTTGTTCTTCTCTTCTTTAGAAACACCTGTCTCTGGTAATAGTAGTTCTGAGTTCTTGCCACTCCACATGTATCAACTTTCTTTTTGTTGTTGTAGTTTCTCTGTTTTTATATTCTGTGGAGAGTCTTGGGTTTGTCCTCTAAATCTAGATTTGATTTTGGAGAGAGGAACTTTTATTTTATTTACTGCCTGCAATATACTTCACAACTTGGCAATTGTGTTTTACTTTCTGGAAAATGCTTGCTTATTTCACGAGTCTCACTTCTTATCTCATTTTGGCCTATTTTTATCTCCTGGCTTCTGCTCATCTTCACCTCTCTTGTTCTCTAATCATGCCGTTCTCTTGATTTATCAAGGTCATTCTACTGGCATTTTATATTCTAGTAAGGGTTTTAAATCTTTTTTCCTAAGTTTATTTTTGTGAATTTATAGTACTTTATTATTATTATTATTATTGTTAAACACTGCCTCTCGGTCTTGAAAATAAAAGTCTACTTCACTCCACCTGACCTGCCTCAATTGGCTGCAGCAGAAAAAAATATACTTTATGTATTTTATATTTCTCTGTGCCCCCTGGGAATGAGTCCTAACCACCATATCTAGAATCCAAATTCACATTCCTGTTCACTTGTTGGTTTCTAGTAAGCATCACCATAGTATAGACTTGGTCATCATTTCGGGCTTTGTTTTCTTTCTTCCATTGCATTTGTCTAGTTAAATTTTCTGATCTACCATTTTGAATTACTTTTCAT
This sequence comes from Macaca thibetana thibetana, assembly GCF_024542745.1. Classification (NCBI taxonomy): domain Eukaryota; kingdom Metazoa; phylum Chordata; class Mammalia; order Primates; family Cercopithecidae; genus Macaca; species Macaca thibetana. Next base: position 29,036,635 of record NC_065590.1, read on the forward strand.
TGTTAAATTGACCCAACACTCTTGTATACCCATTTTGTCTGTCTGAAATTCTTCTCTTTCTCTCTTCATTCTGAGAATTCTGTGAGCATTGATTCTTTCTCTGATAACATTTTTTTTTCATGCTAACTCTATTTCAGAGGAGGTATGTGCCATTTTAGTCTATCTCCTTCACTAGTCTCCATTTGTGTTCTGTGACGCAGTGGCTAGGCTTTACTTCCTAACCATGTAACCTTCAGAGGTTACCTTACCAACCACCTAACCCCTTTAAACCTCACATGCAAAAGTAAGATTTTAACATTTATTCTCCAAAGGTTTGCTTTTAAAAATGAATACACACCATGCAATTCTGCTTCCATATAATCCCTGACATGTAGCATTGGCTTCTCATGAATTGTGCTATTATCATTCCTGTAAATTGCTGACTTGCAGTGATTATAGAAACGTAGGCTAAATACTTCAGTAATCTGATTACTGGAACAGAAACAAATAGTTTTATGGGGCAGAACCTCACGATTCTGAGTTCAGACGTAGGCAACTGAGTAGGAGAGATACATCTTAATGTGAAACATTTGATCTTGTTTAAATTATTAAAGCTCAAAAATACCAATTTGTGGGTAGGTAGTATGTCCAAATTAACCTATAAATGCTTCGTGGTTAGCAGGACATTTTCCTCAATTAAAATTGGAATTAATACTTTGTGGTGTCAACCTAAATTAATCAAAAGGGTCAGATTCTAGTAGAAAGAGTATTTATTGAAGTGTCAAACTTGAGGATGGCTGCCTGGAAACCACAAATTTTAAAGAATGGAAACGAATGCTTTGAAGTATAGACGTTTAGGATCACTTATCTAGATAAAGTTTCAAGAAGCTTAACAGAATTTCAACATTATTCTATGTAAAGCTTAATGCATAGTTTTTAAACATCTGATTAGGTAAGTTTTTTGTATGTTTGTTTGCTTTGTTTTGTATTATTTTGTTTTCGGAAAGGTAGAGTTAACATGACACACTGAAGATGTAGCAGTCATGGTGTCTTTTGTGCTATCTGGTCTGAGTTAGGTATAGAGACAATCTGCAACAAAGAACAGTGATTATAAGCAGGAATAGGGGCAGGAGATCTTGTCTCTGATCTCTCCTAGTATCTTACAGGAGAAGAATGATGAGGAAGAGAGTTAATTTATAATCTAACAAGCAGAAGTTACGCACATTCCACATGACTCAGCCTCCAGGGCTTAACTTCCTACTTGGCATCATGAATTTAGATCATTTTTAAGTTTGTTTTTTTCTTTTACCTTTTTTTTTTTCTTTTTTGCATTTGCTTTTATTTTAAAAATTCAACTAGGAGCTAGGTTGAATGAGAAGTTCTTACTCTGATTTCAGTACTCGGGGCCTGACATTTGTGGTAGCCATCTGTTTTTTTCTTCTATTAAGGCTACTAGAGCTCATTCTTCTCTTTCTGTTTTATTTTTCATTTCTTAGTGCTTGAATTCACCTCAGTTATTTTAAGTCACCCTTCATTGTTGGAAGATAAGAAAAAATCATTTCCTATTTTTAAATGTGTTTTTTTTCTTAAACTAGGTTAATCATTATTATTATTTTATTTTTAGGCTTAATTTTCTGGAAAAACAGCAGGGGTATTAAGGTTTTTCTAATTCATTATAAATTCTGTAGTTCACACTCAAAACGAACAGACTATGTCATAGATATACTAAGATTATACTATGTGAGTAAATAATATATTAATGTATTGCTGTTAATATTCTTATTTTAAAAAGTTCATTATAGTTATACGTTAAGCTGACTGAGAGCAAGAATCTTCATGTTAACTTCTCTGTTTCTGGTGCTTAGCACAGTGTCTCACACAGAGTAGTCACTCAACTTGTTATTTTTCGATGATTTAAAGAAAAAACGGGCAAATGTGTATTACAATTATCAATTACCTTGGGTAATTTTATTCAGTTGGTTGCATGATTTTCAAAGGTGAATTCTTTTTTTATAATTTCGTCTATGTTTGGATCCTGACATTATTAATCAATGCCTAGTATGGTGCTAATCAGAAGTCATACATTTACTGAGAACAATCCAGTGACCAAATACTGTTCTGCAGACATTTCTGGCAAGTGAAGTACATGAGACTAAATATGCGAACAAAATAGAGAAGCTAAAGGTATTCACACTGTATTTGCCTCAGATCAAATTAATACACCCATATTTTGTAATTATTTATGCTTCCACCATGAGGCCTAGTTATCCACAAGCTTTCCTTGCAAACAATTGCATTGAGACTCGGAATAGAAGATTTCCCTCAGAGATCTCATGGAACTCTACACTGGATGTTTTTTCTTTCTTCTCAAAGCTCTTTCAGTTCTATTTTGCCAGATTTGATTCCATGTATCATTTATGCCTACCACCTTAATATAGAGGGCCAGTCCACAATTTTCTTTCAGTGTGAATTTAATCATGTCACAATATATACATAAGTCAAAACATCATGTTTCACATCTTAAATACATACATTTTTATTGGTAGACTCTAATTCAATAAAGCTGGGAAAAATAAATTACATTATTTCAAGTACTATTTTGAGTGTCAATTTTTTTTAAAAAAAGGCCTAGGATATAATCCACAGCTCTTCATGCCAGAAACTCACCAAGCTTGGCCTCATTCCTATTCTGGGTTGGTTAGCACATCTTTCAGGACCTTGGTAAGCAGTTGTGCTGCCTCATCTTAATAACTAGCATACTTCGCAGACACAATAAGGATGATCTGTGAATTTCTAGTAATTTGTCAAAAATTCTATGTGGCTTTTTTCTCTTTATATGAGTAAGAGCAAGAGGAAATTTCTCCTGAAGCTCACTTGCTAAAAATAGAATGGCTTTCTAGTGAGAATAATTGATCCCTTTTTACAGAGAAAAATCTCTTTTTCCTTCAGTCATGTCTTTGTTTTGTAGGATACAGGACCTACCTTTGATCCAAATAAGCATATCATGAAAGTAAAATAGCACCTATGAGATTTGTGGAAATGAACTGTTAAAATGAACTGTTAAAAGTCTGTGTAAATGTGAAGGAGTTTTCCCCAGAATAATTCTAAGAAGTTTTGAAAGATAACATTATTGTAGCATTCATCTTTAATTCCAGTGTGTTGCAGTGAAAGGTTTTGGAATATTGCCCTAATAAACTTTGTCATAAATGAATTAAGAAGTTTGTGACCAAAAGATATGGTTAACTTTTTGGCTATTATTATCTTCTCTATTAAATACCAATAGATAGAAGAAATCCATTTAAAATAGTGCTTACAACATAGAATGTAATAAATTATATGCATACCATTTAGAAAATAATTAGAATGATTAAAAATACACATTAAGTATATCCAAACAGATTTGTTAGGATAGATAAGTGACTTTTTAGAAGACTAGTAGCAATGACAATGAATCTTGAAAAATACATGCCTCTAAAACAACAACAAAGATGAAGTTAACTAATATCATATTCATGTATTCAATAAGTGATTATCTACAATGTGTAAGATATTCTTCAGGTGCTAGGTACACATCAAATCCAAGATCTCAGAGGGTGTGTAAGGCTAATAAATACCTAAAGAAAAAAATAAAATTGTGTTATGTGTGATTAAAACATAGATTCAAGTAATAGTGTTTGGTTTACTTTAGAGAAGAACTTTCTGAACTTTCTGAAGAAGCGACAGCTAATCTGTACTCTGCTTATCAGATACTATGCTAAGAAAAGAATTATATTTTCTGCATAAAAAGTGAGTATCTGTGGAGCATAAAGTGCATATTAGTCACTCTGGAGTTATAAAATTGCAACACCGTCTCTTCTCTCCAGGAGGCTGAAATATAGTATCTGAGACCTGGTGTTTACACACGGGTCTAATATAAGGGAATTTGCTTAAATAAGGTTACTCTAGTTTCGTTCACTATATTCCAACCCTATTATGAAAGTTGTCCACATTTTAACACTTTTAATCCTCCAAATGCATTATGAGGTAGCCTTTACTATTATATATAAGCAAACTGAGACTAAGGACTAAGTTTCCCTTGTCAAAAATATAATTGTTTGCCAAATTTGGGATTAAATTCAGTCTAGCATGCAGCTTACATTCTTAATTTCTATGATAAGGAATGAATGCTATGACGTAAATGCAATACTATAAAATCATAAAAAGTAGGTTTCTGAGATGATCTGAGAAGGTGGCAAGGTGTATTTGTTCAAAGGTAAGCTGCTCATAGTGTATCCAAGGAAATATGAAAGGAGTTATCTTTTAGAGATGTTTCCAAGACAACAATGACAACAATCACATTGATACTAGATTGGCAACACAAGTGGCAAGAGTAGCTTAGATCATAAAAGACCCTGTGGAGTCCACCGAGAAATTTCTCTTGGGACATTTGCTCTATATCCACAAAGTGTTAATATTATAATCATGCCTGTTCTTTAAAAAAATCTCCAAATATATATATAAAACTTCAAATGTATATATATTTGAAGAATGTTTAAAGAAGTGGCCTGGTTATATTATTAACATACTCATATACACTAACACATGTCAGTGTATCTTATAATATTAACATACTCAAGTGTTATGTGTAAACATTAAAAAAGGAGAGCCATGGTTATTAAACAAAAATAAAAGAAAGAATATTAATGATCAAATGTCTCATGGAGATACATTCATTTTGAAAAGCAATCAAGAAAATGGCAATTTAAAATGTAAGTTACATTACAATAACATTGACAAAGAAGAAAGAAAGGAAGGGCAGGAGAAGGAATAGAGGGATGGTCCGGAAAGAAGGAAGAAGGGGAAGAAAGATCTCCAGCATCTCAAAAATCTGGAAAGCAGCAATCTTCATATAGAGGAAATATCTTACAAACATATTTAAAAACCTGTTAACATTTCAAGTCCTTCAGCAAAACAAGTTTGCTTCAGTGAGGTAAAAACACATATAAATGTTTAATGTAATGATTTAAAAATGTATGGATGACTATCATAAAAACAATTAAAATGTAAATACACTTACTCATGTAAAAATACACTAAAAATGAATTGAGTTGAAAAATTATGCATACAGACTTCCTATTTTGCCTGTAAATGGAAATATATTTTGTCAGAGTCAGGTTTATTTGAAGCTAAGAGTTTATTTTAAAATGTAATAAATGTCTGCTAATCCAACCTTTTCTATTTCAATTTAATATATAACACTATGGCACTTTTATTCTATTAATATAAGAAACATATCAACTTTAAAATTGCTATAAGTTTGAATACATTTAGTAAGGTATATCTGTTCTTCTGTCTAGTTTAAAAGAAATCATTTTTCCATATTTTTAAGTGTATTCTCTACAATTTAGGCATGGTTGATTTTGATTCTTCTAGCATTGATTTTTTTATTGCTTTTGTTTCTTTTAAAAGTGTTTGCAAGAGAGAGTGATTTGTACAAATATATTATTTAGCCCTATTGTATTTTTTAATTAATATGTGTACACTGAGTAAATTATAGATTCACAGTCTGTTGTAATAAAATATCGGAGAGATACTATGAATGCTTTACCCATTTTTTTCCCCGATAGTGACATCTTACAAAACTGTAATACAATATCACAACCGGGATTTTGACATGGGTACAGCCAAGATATGAGATATTTCCATTCTCCGGAGGATCTTTCGTATTGAGCTTTTGTAACCACACCCGTATCTCTCCCTTGTTCTGTCCCTAACCCTTAGCCTGTCCCTATCCCTTGGCAGTCACTGATCTGTTATCAATTTCTATAAATTTGCAATTTCAAAAATGTTGTAAAAACAGACTACGCAGGGCTGGCATGGTGGCTCACACTCGTAATCCCAGAACTTTGGAAGGCTGAGGAGGGTGGATCACTTGAAGTTAGGAGATCAAACCCAGCCTGACCAACATGGTGAAACCCTGTTTCTACTAAAAACACAAAATTAGCCAGGCCTGGTAGTGGGCGCCCGTAATCCCAGTTACTTGGGAGACTGAGGCATGAGAATAGCTTGAACCTAGGAGGCAGATGTTGCAGTGAACTGAGATCAAGCCACTTCACTCCAGCCTGGGCCACAGAGTGAAACTCGGTCTCAAAAAAAAAAAAAAAAAAAAAATACACACACACACACACACACACACACACATATATATATATAGACTATGCAATAGGTAAACTTTTGGGATTGGCTTCTTTCATTCAGCATGATTTAATGATAATTCATCTCAGCTTCACATATATTAATATTTTCTTTCATTTCATTCCTTAGTAGTATTCTATAGCATGAATGTATCATAGCTTGGTTTACTATACACATGTGAAGGACATCAAATTACTTCTAATTTGGGGCTATAACAAAGTTTTTTCATTTAGAAACTGTTATATAAATGGAATAATGCAGTATGTGACCCCTTGAGATTGGCTTTTGTTTTTTCATTTAACATAGTGCCCTTGAGATTTTTCCAAGTTGTTACATATGTTACTAGCTTGTTTTCTTGATCCCTGATTAGTGTTAGATGGTACATAAGAATCACAGTTCTTTTAGCCATTGGCCATTTAAGGACAGGGTTGTTGCTAGATTTTGGATACTATGAATATTAATAAAACTGCTATGAACATTTATTTAGGTTTTGGTGTTACCTTAGGTTGTCATTTCTCTAAGATGAAGGCCTGAAAGTGCAATTCCTGGATCATATGGTAAGAACGTTTTAGTTTTATAAGTAATTGCCAAATAATTTTCAGAATGACTACATCCTTTTATGTTCTCACCTGCAATGTATAAATGATTCAATTTCTCCACATTCCTGTCAGCATTTGGTATTACCATGATTTTATTTTGAAATATTAGCCATTCTGATAGGTGTGTTAGTATAGCTCATTGTGATTTTAACCTGCTATTTTCTAGTGGTGAATGAAGTTCAACGTCTTTCTTGCTTATTTGCCATCTGGATATCCTGTTTGGTTAAATGTATGTTCAATTCATTTTTTCTTATTTTCTGATTGGATTGTTCATTTTATTTTTGAGTTCTTTATATATTTTAGATAAAAATCTTTTGTTGAATAAGAGGTTTGCATTTATTTCTTTCCCAGACAGTAGCTTATCTTTTCAATTCTCTTAACAGGGTCTTTCACGGAGCAAGGGATTTTAATTTTGATGAAGTCCAATTTATCACTTTTTTCTTTTTATGCTTTGTGCTTTTGGTGTTAGGCCTAAGAAGTCTTTGCCTAACTGCAGTTACAAAGATTTTTTCCTACTTTTCACAGAAAGATAGTGTTATATTTTGCATTGAAATACAATACACATTTATTTATATTAACTTTTGCATAAGGCGTGAGGCTAAAGTCAAGATTTTTTTTTTTTTTTTTTTTTTTTTTGGCATATGGATATCTCATTGCAGCAATATCATTTGTTTGAAAAGCTATTCTGGATGGATGTGGTGGTTTACGCCTGTAATCCCAGAACTTTTGGAAGCCAAGGTGGAAGGATTGCTTGAGGCCAAGATTTCAAGACCAACCTTGCCAACACAGTGAGACCTTTGTCTCTACAATAATGTTTTTTAAAAAATAAATTAATCAGGTGTGGTGGCATGCACCTATAATCCCAGCTATTTAGGGAACTGCAATGAGAGGATCTCTTAGTCCAGGAGTTTAAGGCTGCAGTGAGCCATGATTGTGCCACTGCACCCCAGCCTGAATAAGCGAGTAAGATCCTATCTTCAAAAACAAACAAACAAACAAACAAACAGAAGGCTATGCTTTCTGCATTGAATAGCTTTTGTGCCTTTGTGGGAGTCTAATGTTAGGTTCTCTGTTCTGTTCTATTGATTTATGACCTATTCTTCCACCAACACTACACTCTCATGATTATATAGCTATATGGTAAGACAATGTTGAATAGACTCATCTCAAATTATTATTATTTTTCAAAATTGTCGTAGATATTCTAGGGCTTGTGGCTTTACATAAATATTTTAGAATAAGCTTGTCAAAGTGTAAAAATATGAAACAAAACAACAACAACAAAACTTGGTGGGATTTTCATAGGAATATCACTGAACCTGTGAATCAATTTGAAGAGAAATTCAGCTTTACTATGTTGGCTCTTCTTGTGAGCATGGTATACATTTACATTTATTTGGTACTTCCTTCATTTCTTTTATCAGCATTTTGTAATTTTAGTGTACAGATACTGTACATATTTTGTTAAGTTTGTACCTAAATATTTTGTAATTTTTTTGGAAAAATTATAAATGGTATTATGATTTTAATTTTGGTTTTGATATGTTCACTGTTACTATTTAGAAATGTGATTCTTTTGTCTGTGTGTCTATGCATGTGCTGCTTTCATATGCTACAACCTTGCTTAACTCTCATATTAGTTCTAAGAAATGTTTCTACTTTGCAAATTACTTGAAATTTTCTACATAGATAATTGTATCATCAGCAAATAGAGACAGTTTGTCCTTCCTTTCCAATTTGTGCCTGTTATTTCTTTTTTACTTGATTCACTGTAGTTTTATGTTGAATAAGAGTGATGAGAATTGCCTTTTTTTGCCATGTTCTTCACTTTAGAGTGGAAACACTAAATATTTCAACATTAAGTATGATATTACTTTTTCCAATTTGTGCTTTTTTCCTTCCTTTCCAATTTATGCCTTTTATTTCTTTTTTACTTGATTCACTGTGGTTTTATGTTGAATAAGAGTGACGAGAATTGCCTTTTTTTGCCATGTTCTTCACTTAAAGTGGAAACACTAAATATTTCAACATTAAGTATGATCTTACCTCTAGGTTTGTTTATATATCTTTATCAAGTTGAGATTTTTTTTTCTACTGAAAATTTGCTGAGTTGTTTATTATTATTATTATAAGTAGATGCTAGCTTTTCTCAAATGATTTTTCTGCATCAATTGATATAATTGTGTGATTTGCCTTCTTAGTCTGTTGATACGTTGTATTGCATTTTTTTTAAATATAGAACCAGCTTTGCAAACTTCTAATAAATCCCACTCAATCCAGTGTATCATTTTTTAAAAACATTGTTCAATTCAATTTGCTAATATTTGGTTGAGGATTTTTGTGTCAAAAATTATGAGAAATATTCATCTTTTTTTGGTATTTATTTTTGTTTCTTGCTCTTGGTTTTGGGATCAGGGTAACATTATCCTAATAAAACGAGTTGAGAAATATTATCTCCTCTTCTTTTTCAGAAAAGAGATTGTGTCAAATTGGTGCTAATTCCTCTTTATTTAATGGAATTCTCCAATGAGATCATATGGGCCTGTAGATGGTCATTCTATGAACTTTTAAATTATGAATTAAATTTCTTTAACAGTTTAATACTGTTCAGATTATTTATTTCATCTTGGTTGAATTTTAATAGCTTGTATTTTTTGAGGAATTGATCCATTTGTTTCCTAAATTGTTAAATTTTGGAACATAAAGTTGTTTGTAATATACTGTGATTATCCTTATAATAGTAGCAGGATTTTTCAGTGACAACCCTGCTTATTCCTGATACTGGTGATTTGTGTCTTTTTGCTTTGCTTTTGATGTTTGTCAGCCTTACTAAAGACTTACCAATTGTATTAACATTTGGAGGAACAGGTTTTGTGTAATTGATTTTCTTAATTTGTTTATTGTTTTCATTTCCTTGATTTTTAATCTTATCTTTATTATTTCCTTTGCACTGCTTTTGTCAGATGCATTTGGACCAGAGTGACTCCATTTTGAGTGAGGGCTTGGAAAATGAGGCTGAGACTTGCTGGGCTATATTCCCAGACACTTAGGCATTCCTAGCCTCTAGAAGTTTATAGTTAAGGGAATGAATTAACAATGTTTACTAAGCAGACCCAGACTTGGGAGTGCCCAGATACTCCAATATCTGGAGAACAAAGGCATTCCTAATTTTGCTTTAAAGATTATAATATCAATTCTTGCACAATAAACTAATTAAGAAAATTAATCACTTATCCCAAACCCTTATAGCAGAATACATCTGTCCATATATACAAGCATTGTACATAGGGTGGGTACGTTCCTCCTCTTGCTTTCCAACTCTGTCTATGGAGTCCTTTCACCACTGTGCTTTCTCAATAAACTTGCTTTTACTTTGCACTGAATTCTTTCTTGCTTGAATTCCAAGAACCCTCTTTTGGGGTCCGGATCAGGACCACTTTCCTGTAACACTTTTACTTTAAATTACCTATGCTGTAGCATTTGAAATCAATTATTTGTAAAACAACATAGAGTTGGTTTGTGATTTTCCCTCCACTCCACTGATGTTTGACTTTAATTGGTATTTCTATATTATTTTCATTTAAGGATAATACTATGGTGTTATAACTTAAAACCATGATATTGTAACTTAAAACTGTTATTTTATGTTTTTGATTTATTTTCACTACGTGTTATTCCTCTGTATCTCTTTTATTACCATTATGAACTCTTTGTCTTACTTTGTTTTTTGTTGCTGTAATGAAAGGTCACAGAGTGGGTAATTTATAAACAACAGAAGTTTGGTTGGCTTGCAGTTCTGGAGGCTAGGAAGTCCAAGAAAGTAGCACCAGTGTTTGCTGAGGGCTTTCCTGCTGCATTATCCCATGGAGAAGGTGGCAGAGCAAGAGAGTGTGAGAGTGAGAGAGGAAGGGGCCAAACTTATCCTTTTTGTCAGGAATCCACATCTGTGATAACTAAATCTCTTCTATGATAACAGCATTAGTCCATTCATGAGGGCAGGCCTCTCATGATCTAATTACCTGATAAAGTCCCACCTTTAAATACTGTTACCCTGAGGATTAAGTACCTAACATATGAACTTAAGGGAACACCTTCAAACCATAGCATTCTTTCATATTCTTTTAGTTATTAATCATTTGCTTACTGTGTTTTCAGTCTCATTTCTCAATTTTATTTCATATATTCTGTTAATAATATGAAATTGTCTTAAGTTTCTTTATGTCCCCTACCCTTATCTGATTTAGCAGATTTTGTTGTCTTTGCTAAAAGTATCTTTCCCCAAATTTTCATTTTGGTCACATTGTACATATTCTTCAGGATTTAGCATTGTACTCTCTATTATAGAAAATATGCTCTGCCTTATTTTCCCCAACCTTGAAACTTTGCCCCAAAACTTGCATTTCCTTTACTAAGAATCACTTATCCAAATATTTATTTTATGTCATGTATTTCTCAATTATGAAACCCATTGCTGCATTTTATAATTATTGGTTTACTTATTTGTCCCCCATACCAGATTCTGAGCCTTTTGAGATCTGGGTTTACATTATAATTCTCTTTATATTCCTATTTCTTAGCCCTATATCTGACATATAGAATTCACTTGTTAAGTTCTGGTTATATAACATTAAAATACTTCACATATAATTTATTTTAGTGAAAATATGTCAATAAAGATATTTTATTATTAATTTTGAACTTCTCCACTTAGAAAATAAAGTGTTAATTAACAAACACTAAAAATTTCTAATTATATGTTCAGTACTGAATTGGGTAGGGTTTGAAAATACGTAAGAAGAGCAATCTACTATCAGGTTATAGTAATCTGTTTGATCAGGTATGCTTCCACCATAAAATAGTGCAAACTATCCAAAAATTAATTGGTTTTCAATGAAATGGTGGGTCAATGAGCTTTTGCACTAATCAGGAAGGAAAGATAGGAAATAGTGTGAGTCTGAAAGCAATACTTTCCAAGCTATAATTTTCAATTGCTCCTGGATATTCAAATATTTTATTATGGCCAAGCCAGTTTATTCATAGTTAAGATCAACAATAAAATAGAGGAGGGTAGCCAGAGAGTAAAAGAAGTTTTATTATGTAAACTTAGAAAAGTTAAACTTTCATGCATTGCTTTTCTCTTTGCTTACAAATATTGGGCTTTAAATAAAATTATATCTATTTGTGAAGGTTATGAATAAAATAAGGAACAAAAATCTGGGTCTTATAAAAATGGAGGATCTTCAAAAAATAAGCAGAAACATTATCAATCTGCTTATAACACTGAAAGAAATATTTTCTCATGATAGAAAACAGTATACTCTAACATTTTTAATCCAAAATACTTTTTATGGACAAACTTGTCTGAACAGTACTCTCCTGAAAGCCCATAAACCCCTCTGAGATATACTCTCATATTAATGAGTTTTAATGGTGCCTTTGAGTAACACCTAGATGACTACAGCACTACTTAAAAGAGAAACACATCTCTCACACTAATTAGAGTTCTTGAATGACATTGAAAGAGCGAACTGGTTAAATCATTTTCTGCAGCACCAGGTTTAATTGACATAGATATAATGCCAGTGATAATTTTATGCAATTGCAAGATCAGGAGTTTAATATATCTGGCAGTAAGGCAGGGATTTTCTTTCTCTGACAGTGCTGAATAAACCTCTCTAATCCTTTTCCTTTAGCTTTCCCTTATTTCTAGGCTTAAGTTTAATAAAAGGCTAAAAAAAATCAAGATTCCTCTAGGCTTCTCAAAGCTCAAGTATAGAGAGAAAAAGATGTTATCTCAGGGAGGTTGTGGCTCAGAATCATTAAAAAGACTAATGGCAGGATCACAGGGCTAAGTTTACAATTCCCTTTGTATATCGCAGAGGCACCCTCTCTTGTAGTAAACACTTTATCTACTTTCATCTTGCTTCCAAATTGCCAAAACGGAGGCAGGAGTCCAAGAGGGATTGGATGATTATAGTTTATAAGGTGCTCAAAATGTTTCCTTGCATGTTCAATTTGGCTTACCTATGATGCTTGTTTATTCACTTACAAGTTATTCCAAAGCCTTGCTATATAGAACTAGGATATTTTGACAAAGTGAACTTCCACAGCATGTTTTCTGTAACATTTAATGTTTTACAGTTTAGAATTGTCATGTACTATAGAAGGCAGCATCTTATGGGCCATTTGGCAGAAGTGATAAAAAGCATAATATTTATGAAAGCCTCTGAAATAGGCCAATTGATTTTCAGTGTAATCATCCAATTTTTTTTACTTTGTTTTAATTATAAATTGAGAAGTGCAGAACTCAGGCATATCTAAAGCCTGAATCTTTCTGCCCCTGGGACATTCCTGCTTTCCGTGTTTGTTTCATGCTTTCTTTTTAACTTTTTGAGCCGAATGCCTCGTTTATAATGTTCTTTCTTACTTGACTTTTGATCAGTATTATAAGTGGTCATATACAATGTTTCTCATTTTCATTGTTTTCTAAAGCTTATGTAATTGTGTTTTTTAAATTAACATTTAGACCCTAAAATTATTTAATGGAATATATTTTTTCTTGTGGCTATTTTTCTCCTTTATACCTTTGTAAACCATATTTTAGATTGAATGCATGATGATCATAAAAGGTAGCCTTTGAAATATCTTCTTTTAAAAATTCATTGAGATTTTATTTGTAATCTAAAGTGTAATTTTCCTTTTTTTTTTTTTTTTTTAATAGGCTGTGGAAATTAAAAGGGCAAGTTGTAGAATGGAATTTCATAAATATTTATCAAGTCCTTTGAAATAAAAAACATTATTGGCCGGGCACGGTGGCTCAAGCCTGTAATCCCAGCACTTTGGGAGGCCGAGACGGGCGGATCACTAGGTCAGGAGATCGAGACCATCCTGGCTAACACGGTGAAACCCCGTCTCTACTAAAAAAATACAAAAAACTAGCCGGGCGAGGTGGCGGGCGCCTGTAGTCCCAGCTACTCAGGAGGCTGAGACAGGAGAATGGCCCGAACCCGGGAGGCGGAGCTTGCAGTGAGCTGAGATCCGGCCACTGCACTCCAGCCTGGGCGACAGAGCGAGACTCCGTCTCAAAAAAAAAAAAAAAAAAAAAAAAAAAAAAACATTATTTATAATATGTTTAATTTTAAAAAAGTAAAGTATTATTTGACCAATAAAAATGAAATAAAAAGTACCTGTAAATTGATAAATAGATCAATGTAATTCCATATAGTAGCATAATATGCAACTATTAGAATTTATGGCATATGAGAATGTTACCAAGTTATATTATTCAGTGAGAAAAGCAGGTTAGTAGAATATACAAATAATGTTCACAAACAATATATCTTGTTTTTTTGGAATCCCCAAAGGATAAAAAACAGATGCAATCACATTAAGTCAAATTTTAATTTGAGGACACTACATAGCATCAAAATAAAGAATACAGTGTGATAAAATCATGAAATTATATATAATTCTGATTCTTCTCCTTCTCTCTCTTTTTTTAATGTAGAAAGGGAGAATGATTTGAAAATGGTAATGAGGAAAAAGAACGTCACTGACACCACCTCCAGGTCCCATGGAATGAGATCTATAGTAAATAGTGTTAACTATGGTCCTTAGAAGAGGTTCAGATTTACATTCAAACATAAAGATGAAAGAAATATTTTGAGCACATGATGAAAGTATGAGATAATTAACTGTTAATGGAGTGTACATTTCAAATGGTATATAGACACGAGTTTAGAATTTGAGGAAGCATTGAAAAGGAGACAGAATAGTAGATACATAAAGGTACATGATGATTCATGTGAAGAATACAAGACGTTACTAGGAATATGAGCGTTTTCTTGGGACTAAATTAATGAGATAAATCTATCTATAGATATATAGATAAAATAGATATATATATATAGATAGACATAGATATAGACATATAGAGAGATTAATCCTGGTGAGTTTAAGGCAGTGTTTGCATCAGGATAAAAGAGAGGAATAGATATCTCTTTACTGTAATACTTGGGTAGATAGTGAGCAAGGAATGGTCTTACACCCAGGGTGGCAGCTCACTCTGACTTCCTGTTTAAGGAGAAGAGATCTTATTCCAGATACATACACTATCTTGATAGCTTACAGAATTCTGTAGAAGGTGTGTATGACAACAATCACAAGAACCCTTTTATTGTAAGAAAGTTATGCTTGTGAGTGTATATACATTTGTACATATGTGAAAATGTCTACAGACATGTACTTTCTATCTGGTTTTGCTAGATAGAAGTGATGCATTAAAAGTCTATATTTTTTTTTTTTTTTGCCTCAGAAATCTCTGAAATATTATTTTGTCTTTTCTTCCAGATACCCTTAAAAAAAAAAGGAACCTACCCATATAAAGAATTTGATCACCATTACTAAAGCTGTAGAATTTAGAGGACATGTACCTCATGAGTGTCTGGAATTAAAATCTCAAAAGAATCATTAACTTTTTTACACTCACTTGAAATTCTGCCTTTATGAGATTTTTTTCTGTTGAAATACTTTTGTATATTCAGTTCTTAAGGAGAACAATTTGCCATCATGTGTTTTTGTCCTCTGTTGATGTAACTGAATCTAATGCTTGCATGTATTTGTGAATTTTTTATGTGTATGAAGGTTAAATTTTGGCTTAGGCAACACTGGGCTATTACTTTCTTGTGTGGTTTTATGAAATATTTGGATATGATCACAAATCTTTCACTGGTGAAGTTTCTTTTTAAAAAAACAAAAAATATATCAGGGATTTTTCTTTTTTTTGTAGGTAGGATTTTTTTTTATGGACTTCATTCTTGCTTCTGGAACACCAAATTGGGAATCATCTAGTTGGCAAACACTTTTTGTTACTTGACGAAATATAGAAAAATTGTGTTTTGTTTTATGCCAGCCATTATATTTTTTGTTAAATGGAATGACTTATTCATTGATTCACAAATTACATATTGAGTTTCTACTATGTGCCAGGCAGAGCTTACAGTGTCTGGAAAAAATGGTAAATAAAACAAACCATAATGCTTGCTAATGCCTCGCTTATATTAAAATGACTGGGATGAGGGAATAATATCAATTAAACAATATAAATGTGAAACAACTAAATATAATGGTTAGAATACGGTACTTGTTATGGAAAAAATAGAGTTGGGTGAAGGGAATTAAGAGTATGAGAGTGATAAGTGGGTTGCAATTTTACATAAAGTTGTTGGCTCAGGTCTTACTAATCAGGTGATGTACATGAACATATTGGGAAAGCAATACAGAGAGAGGGAACATCCCAGTGCAAAATGCTTGAAATGGGATGGGACTTGTGTATTTGAGGAAAAACAGAGAGGTCACTATGATAGGAGCTATATAAGCAAGATAGAAGGAAATGAGGCCACAGAGCTAACGGCGTCAAATAATTTTGACCATTACAGGCTATTTTAAGAACTTTCCATTTAATTCTGAATAAATAAAAAGAGAGAGCATTGAATGACTTGAATAAGAAAGTGGCATGGTCTGACCTCTATGTCATAATGGATAACTCTGACTTCTGTTTTGATAATAGACTGGTAGGGGCAAGGAGATGAACTTAGAGGCTATTAGATCAATCAATAGCAGAAACAAAGATGGCTTGGATCAGAATTGTAGTGTGTAGATAATGGTTGAATTATAATGTATTTTTTAGTAAAGTCAAGAGAAATTCTTGACAGATTCGATTTAATATGATAGAAAAAGAATCAAAAATGACTGAAAGCTTTAGTCTGAACCATTAAAGGAAAGAAGTTGTCATCTGCTGAAGTAGAGAAGATTATGCTTTGTGTGTGTGAGTATGTGTGGGGGTGTATCTGTGCGTATTTGGGATATCTATTAGGTATCTTAGTGGAAATATAGCAAGTTGGATATATGCCTCTGGACTTAAGGAGAGTGACCAGCCTGAAGATAACGTTTTGAAAGTCTAGGTACACATTTGACTATAAAGACATCTAACTGAATAAAATGATGGTACAGTCAACGTGGTCAGGAAAGAGAAGAAGGTCAAAGGCTGATCTCTAGTATCTACAACACTAAAATTTTGGAAACAGAAAAGGAATTCAGCAAATAGCCCTAAAAAGGAGAGACTGGTAAAGTAGGAGGAGAAAATAATTATGTGACACCTTAGAAGCTGACTAAAAATGAATAAAAAAGGAGGGGTTTGTAATAACTTAAATGCTCATAATGGTACATTCCATAAAATGTGAGGCTGGTGGTAATAGTAAGGAAATTTAATTAGGATGAGACACAGGCAACTTAGAGTTAGGAGGTCCAGAGTGGAAGGGAATGAAAAGGAAAACATGAATATCTATATTCAAGAGAGTCCAGCATGGAGTTTCTTTGGGACTAGCCGACTGTCGCCTAACTTCTCAAGCCAAAATCATCCTCCTTGGAGTAAGTAAGACTTTTGGTTGCCTGTTGTCACCATACCTGCTGGTTCTGATGTGTTTGTTTGATTTATTTAGGCTGTATGTGACCCCTCTCACTTCTGGTGTAGATCTCTCATTCTGTAATACTTTGGAAGAAGAAACATGCTAACTAAAATATTTCTTTGCAGCAAGTTTTAGAATTTGGTTTTCCTGAGGTGAACATCCAAATTTCTCCATACTCATCATATTTCTAGAACAGAACACATGACATAATATGACATAGAAGAAATCTTGACATTCCATCTCTGACATTAATAAAATTTTTAAAAATCCTGCCATTTCACTTTAACAAATGGAAATTAGTCTCTGTGTGGGTCAACCTCTCTTGAATCTCTTTATAAAGTAATATAATTGAGTTGCATGAGGTAAAAGCTAGAGACAACATCTTTCAGCAACTTTCGTAGCCTAAGACATAGCAAATTAACCAATGAAGACCATCACATCAACAGTCTAAAGAAAAAATATTACATAATCATGTCATTTGATACAGAAATAGCATCAAAATACAGAAACAGCATTTGACACAGAAACTAATTCTCATTTATGATTAAAAAGAAAAAAATACTCAGAACACTAAAAATAGAGGGTGACATTCATAATTTAATTTTAACATTTAAAAAAATCCCAAACCAACCAAACAAAAATCACCTAACCTCATTCTTAATGGTGAGAACTTGAATGTTTTCTCTCTAACCTTTGGAACAAGGCACAGATGTCCTCTCCACCATTCTTATTCAGCATTGTACTGGAAGGTTTAGCCAGTGCAGTATGACAAAAAGAGAAAATAAACGATATAAAAATGGGATGGGAAGAAAAAAAACTGCATATATTCACAGATAACATGATTTTTTCTGTAGGAAATCCCAAAATATCAACAGCAACATTAGCAATGACAACTCTTTGAATAATAATAAATTATTCCAAGGTTTCAGGATACAAGATTAACATACAAAAGTCTATTGCTTTCTTATATATCAGCAATGAATAACTGTAATTTAAAATTAAAAGCACAGCACCGTTCACATTAGATAAGAAAAAAAGAGAAATACTTAGATGTAAATTCTAACCAAACATGTATATGATCTGTATCCAAAAAATTACAAAGTACTGATTTTAAAAATCAAATATTTAAATAAATGGATGTTCTGTGTTCATGAATTGAAAGAGCCAACTTTAAAGTGACAGTTCTTTCAAAATTAATCCATAGATTTAACGCAAACTCAGTTAAAACTGCAGTAAGCTCTTTTGTCGATATCAGCATTGATTCTAAAGTTTACATAAAATGCAAAAGACCTAGAATAGCTAACATGATACTGAGCAAAAAGAAAAACAATGTTGGATGACTGACATTACATTATTTCAAGACTTATAATAAGGCTACCATAATCACGATCATATGGTATTGGTGAAGAATTAGACACACAGATCATGGAACAGAATAGACAGCCCAGAGAAAACCCACCCAAATACAGTCGAAATGTAGTAAATTGATCCGGAGCAAAGGCATGTGAATGAAGAAAGAAAGAATAGTCTTTTTAAAAAATCATGGTGAGACACCTGGATGTCCCATAAGTAAAACAATGAACCTTGACACAAAATTAACCTTACAAAAAAACAATACAAATTAGATTATACATCTAAATACAAAATGCAAAACTTCTTGAAGACCACCTGGGATACAATCAGTAAGACTTTTGTGTTTGATCAAATGTTTAAATACTGAAATAAAAAGTTGATAAGCAGATTATTGATTATTCGTTGTGTTTGATAAGGGAGGGTTAAATAGGTAAAGCACAGGGATATTTTAGGGTGGTAATTTTATTTTGTATGATTCTATAATTAAGCGTTTGCCAAAACCCTCAGAAATTTACTATGCAAAGAACAAATCTAATGTATATAAATTTTTAAAAAATAGTATTGAAAATTGGAGGATGCTAGAACAAAAGGGAAAATGTTACCAAGGAATTTAAATCTATCAGAAATGTATTAAATAACATCAATTAAAAGGCTGGTAGAATCAGATGATGAAATACGTAACTATGAAATGCAAAGTCTTTGAGACTAAAGTAAAAATAACTATGCATAAGTGTTATATCTTGTTGGAAAGTTGTGTCCTATGGGGTTATGGGTTAAAAATTCCAAAACCACACTACATGGATACAGGAATTGAATTAGGCACATAAATATCAGATGGTGGTGGGGGGATTCCATGTTTCTTCTTATTGCAATGAGAGGTTACAGATAAATATGGGGCAGAACCTAGAACGACCCATGTAGTACGGATTAGATTTGGAGACATCAGTATGAACTCATGTTCAGCTTAATATCTATACAGATGATTTTGTATAGAATTATCTATACATATTTATGTACGTAAGTTAGTGTACACTCGTATGTTTTCTTCCTTTGTCAGCTGTAAGAACCTAAAAACAACGACATTTCAGTGCCAGTGAGAAAACTTTACATCTAGATCTTGGTTTCCAATACCATTCTTCAATAAAAGGAACCAGGGCTGCTTGGATGAATGACTCACTCTAGGACTGGAGCATAATATATACAAAATGCAGGCCGGGCGTGTTGGCGCACGACTGTAATCCCAGCACTTTGGGTGGCCGAGGCGGGTGGATTATGAGGTCAGGAGATCGAGACCATCCTGGCTAACACGGTGAAACCCCGTCTTTACTAAAAAAAAAAACACAAAAAATTAGTCGGGCGCGGTAGCGGGCACCTGTAGTCCCAGCTACTCCGGAGGCTGAGGCAGGAGAATGGCGTGAACCCGGGAGGCGGAGCTTGCAGTGAGCCGAGATCACGGCACTGCACTCCAGCCTGGGCTACAGAGCGAGACTCCGTCTCAAAAAATATAAAAAAATAAAATATACAAAATGTGCCTGGAGCCTCTTGTGTATTATAGTGTGAAAAAGTATGAAAGTGCTCAATAAACCAAAACACAACACACACACACTGTCAGGGACTATGAAAGGGACATAGGAGCAAAGGAAAGAGTTCCAAATGGCAACATTGGAACAATTTCAGCAATAAAATAAGTAAATCGTGTATGATTATAATCCAAAATATAAAATAAATATTCATAATGTAAATGATCAAACTCATAAACAAATGGATAATAGATAAATCTCACTTGCAGAAGAATTCCAAATAATGTATGCAGTAAATGAACCCTTAAGGATGTGGAGCATCACCCCCGCTCCTTAAAGGTTTTCTTCACATAGTTTATTCTAAAGAGTACTATGTGTAAATTAAATAAAAAAGAGTAAATTTACTCTTAAGGAAGAGTACATTTGAAATGGAGAAAAGTGACAAATAATTCAAGCCAGGCAATCAAGGTGAACAATTACAATGATAAGTTACATATTGACAGTGTATGCCCTTGATATGATGTGATACCAACTTTATCAGTGTGATTTTCCTCCCAAAAACCCCGCAGCTCCTGTATAATCACGAGAAAAATATCAGGCAGTTCCCATTTAAAGGATATTCTGTAAAATATCTGAACAAGTAATTCTCCAGGCAGTTAAGCTTATCAAAAAACAACCAAAGTCTGAGAAATATCACAATGATTAAGAAATTAAAGGGACATGACTACTTAAAATAGTGAGGTATCATGGATGGGCTCCTGGAACAAAAAGAATATTGGGGAAAGACTAAAAATCTGGATACAATAGACTTTAAAAAATAATAGTATATCAATATATTGGTTTACTATTGGTGACAAATATACCTTATCAGTGTAAGATATAATGTCCTTCTATCTCCCAGAAATGTCTACCTCCTAATCCCCTAAATCTGTGAAACTGTTACACTACATGAAAACAGGAAACCTACAGATATAAATTAAGGGTCTTGAGATGGAGAGATTATTCTGGATTACCCAGATGTGCTTAATCACAAGAGACATTATAAGAGAGAGGCAGGATTCTCAGAGTTATCGATGTGATGATGAAATTGAGATAATAATGGAGAAAACCCAATGTGGATCATACAGGAATATCTGGGTTATCTTTGAAATAATTCTGTTAATCTAAAACTGTCCCAAAAATAGATGATTAAAAACCAATTTCAATAATTGAGCTGTATGACATGAAACCCAGCACCTGGGGTAACAGCTTACAGGCCTCTGACATATAGCCCTTAGAGCACACACATAGCTGTGCATTGTCTTCCCTCTGTCTTTGCTTATTTCATTACCAATGGTTACTCAGCTCTCTGCTCAAGTGTCTCTTCCTTAAAATGTTCTTATTTTATCAACTCTAAAATCAGAATGCATTTCTTCTTCAGATTTCTCTAAATTTGTTTTCTTCTCTAAAAATAATGTTAAGGAGTATAAATAAATGTTGAAAATTGGAAGAAGAGAGTATTTTGCCAATTGAAACTGTTCAAAATGATTTACAATGAAACCACGTAATAAACTATCATGCAGCCTTTGAAAACAATGAGAAAAACTAAAGGAGGCTTTAGGGAGGAAAAAAATAAAACAATAATTGCAGTTGTATTTAGATATATATACATATGTAACTAACATGGTTTCTACTGGCTCAAAATGACAATGCCATCCTACCCCTTAATAGTGGTTTTCAATAAATATTTAAAAATCATTAGTGCCAGTAATATATTGTATACTACAAAATAGCTAGAAGAGAGGCTTTTGAGTGTTTTCAATACAAAGAAATGATAAATGCATGAGGTGATAGATATGTTAAATATCCCTGATTTGATAAATAAACAGCATATATACATATTAAAACATTAAATTGTACACCTTAAATATGTACAATTATAATGTGTCAATTAAAAAATAAATAAAAGCTGGGCATGGTGGCTCACACCTGTAATCCCAGCACTTTGGGAGGCTGAGATGGGCAGATCACTTGAGGCCAGGAGTTCGATACTAGCCTGACCAACATGGTAAAACCCCATCTCTACTAAAAATACAAAAATTAGCTGAGTGTGGTGACCCACACCTGTAATCCCAGCTACTTGGGAGGCTGGGGATGAGAATATCTTGAACCTGGGAGGCAGAAGTTGCAGTGAGTCGAGACTGGGCCATTGCACTCCAGCCTGGGCAACAGAGCGGGTCTCTGTCCCTAAATAAATAAATAAAATAAAATTATTGGTGGAAATTATTTTTCTGACAGATAAATTATAATATTAAAGCACATTATGTAAAACACACAAAACTAGAGCTGTCCTGGTATGAAACTAAATAGAGGTAAAGAGAACCTTACAAGGCTTCTTCCTTCTTCCCTGTATGCCTCCTTTCAATGAATTATTTAATGTTCTTGAATTTCCTATCAACATTTCTATTTATGTGTTTATAAGTTATAGTTACACACTACCATACTAACGTATTTTATATCATACACAATATACAATGTTTGAATCAAAACATTCACATTTTTAAAGGGTGAGATTTTAAAACTAATTACAAATTCAATTGTAGTATTTTTTTCTGATGCACTGATGCATTCTCTTACAAACCGTTTGATTGACTTACATGTGACTTCAGAGACCATGACCCTAAATCAACAATCCATAGAAGGCTGTTTTCAATCTAGATGCAGTCTGTGATAGAATTCATAATTGTAAATAGTGATACCTGATAAATAAGAACAACATAATCAACTGTTTATAAAGTTAGATTAAGTTTGGAGAACAGTCCTTTATTCTGAAATTATTGACTTTCTTGTGTCTAGCAAACTAAATAGCATTACTTTATATTCTGAATGTCATTGACAATATGTGTATATTGTTCTAATTTTTATAGTTATTAAAGTCTGCTAGTTTCCAATGTCTGGGAATTGCAGTTTGGCAAAAAATTGTTATATGTGTACAAAATAAATAGAATGAAGAAGGCATTGAAGAGATACTGATGACGTCTGCATTCAAATGATGATTATATTGACATTCTGAATAGATCTCCACTAAGTGCCACAACAGTGTCACAGCTTACTAGTGATATCTCGTAAGTCCCGTTCCACGTAAGTGGGGAAAACTTCTGTCTATTAGAAATTAAAGAAAAACACATCTTGGGGCAAAGATATATCTTTCTTGAGTACTTTTGCAAAGTGCAAATGTAACTATAGTAAATACCACCAGAGATGAGAATAGTCAGTTCACTTATCTCTAGTTAAATATGAGAGTAAAACTACAATTTTAAGCCTAGAAAATACATGCTAAAGGCATGTTAACTTGGAATTTGGAACTTGCTCTATTGACTACATTTTTTCTATATTGGTAAAATCAGAAAAAAAGAAATGGAGAATTAAACATTATAGAAAACTAAAGAAGAGCAAAAATATAACATGCTTTAATAGAAATTTTAAAAATATAGCACTTATCAAATTTAACCATGACCCTGAATTTATTTTTGGTTCTTTAACTTAACTCATTAAAGAATGTGAAAGATCAATGGTATCTAAGTTTGATCAATGGAATAGTATCAAAAATAATTTTTCACAAAGTTAAAGACTTTAACGTATATAAAAAAGCTTTTTTTAAAAAAATAAATAACACATTTTTCCTTATATATCTTCTCAGTTGCAAGAAACACATACGTAAACTTATTTTATGAATGTCTGATTGATGGGAGAAGAGTGCTCCAGTTACCTGCTATACAAAACTCCAATGTGAAAAAAAAAAAAAAAAAAGATTGCCCAGAACTCCATTCACAAGTGGTGTCATGAAAACTTGAAGGCAAGTTCTCTAATCCTCAGTGGCTCATTCCAAAGCAGTCATCTAAGTATTGCAAATAGAAATATGTTTCCCCTTGAAATATAAAGTGGCTAAAAAGTAATTTCAATATAAAACTGTTGTAAAACAACAGTAAGAGCTAATCTTATTTTATATTTTACTTATTTAGAATAAATTTTAAACACATATCCAAGAGTAAAGTAAACAATTTAAAAATGTTTAGGACCAAATGTATTTCCTGTTGTGGAATCTAATTGTTCTGGCAAAGGATGGCCAAGGAGAAGTACAAAATAAGTAAGTGAATTGCTGACTGCTAAATGATACACGAGTAAAGCCAGTCCAAGGAAATCACCATGAAGAAATATTCTGAGAGAAGTTCCACACTGCCGAACTTTTAGAGAAACATCGTTAGGCTCTTTGCTTAGTGAAATGTCCTCAGATAGACAGAGATATGAAACTTCTTGATATTCTTCGAAATACTAACATTTTATACAAAATATGACTTCTAAATGTTCAATAAAACCTCATGGCACTGAACATCTAGGACACAGGAAAAATAATGTCATGGCAAAAATATAAGTTTGTAGAGTTTCCATGTACAAAACATCAATTTAGTAAGTATTTCAAATGTTCTCAACTTGTAGATATATGTGGAGAGATATGTAGAATAACGAGAAACTAGCTCTTTAAGAATTTAAGACATTATTATCCATGCGTTGTTTAAATTTTCCCCCACTAACAGACAAAATGGACTCTCCTTGGCTAACTGAGCTTCTCAAAGTTAAAACAGAACCAGGCCACCACAGTTAAGAGAGGGAACAATCACGTACTCTGCATTCTTAGAAAGATCTAAGTGTCACAGGACCTCCTTTTTACAACCAAGCCAAAGAAGTTTCCGTTGTCAGTGTCAGGATTAACTGTGACCAGAAACTCCCCCTGTCACTCACTGGCTGTTTGAAAGAAACATCTGACAGAGACTTGGCCGATTTGGGGTCTAGAAACTACCTCATCAGGGTCAACTATTTTGACCAATCAGAAATGAACAAGTTTGAAACTTTCATTTGCCTAAGTGGACCTGGTTGATAACCTAGGTGAGAACCTTCCCTATTTAAGCCAGTCCCTCCCTTTGTTCTGTGGAGAGCATACTTCTATTTGTATTGAATGTTATGCCTCCTCAATCTACAGATTATTTTTTAATAGAAAATAAGCTTTCCCTTTTTTCTCTAAAGATCTCATGACCTTTTGTTGACAATGTGAATAAACCTTCCAAACATGCACACAGTTAATCATCTATGACAATTGCTTTTAAAAAAGTGGTAGTATAATAAATGTTATATTACGTTATCTGGACATGGTAGCTCACATCTATAGTCCCAGCACTTTGGGAGGCTAAGGTAGGAGGATCACTTGAGTCCAGGAGTTCAAGACCAGCCTAGGCAACAGAGGGAGATCCTGTCTCTATGAAAAAAATAATTTAAATACATTTAAAAATTATAAATGAGAATAAATGTCATATTGTTCAGAAAAGAGATCAGAATTTAGGAAAGATGCAGTGGAGAAGGCAGGAGGGAAGTTTTCCTAGAAGAGTACAACTTGAGAGATCATATACGAAATATGTCAGCTTTCAAAGTATGCCCCACCTTGATCCCTGGTCTAACCAGATTTATGATTACTTTGGCCTCACTGTATTAGAAGACAAGGCCCAAAACCTAATTGTGATGTAAATAGTTTTGTTTGTTTGTTTGTTGTTTGGTATTGTATGGTTGTTATTTTAAATACTCTCTTCCTTTTAAATTCCTCACAAATGATTGGCCTATGTTTTTGAGAAAGAACACTAATACTCTCAAGAACTTGAAAAGAAAAATATCAAATTCATACGACTCTTTGTCTAAAGAGACCATTTATCTCCTGAATAGCTGCCCAGCATCAGTCATGTTCAGAGAAGGGGAAGTAACATTGTCTCCTCTTTTTTGGCCTGAACAATTTGTGGAGGGTTCCTCTGTGAAATTTTTTAGAAATCGTGTGTGTGCGACCATTTTTCTAAAATAAAGTTGTAAAATGATAATGTTGCCAAAATACGCAAACCAACATATGTGTTTTCTTTCTCTACCACCTTTTTGAAAAGCATTTTTGGGCTGGGGAAGGTTATCTTAAAATTGTATTTCCCAATAATATTCAAAAAATAAGGAAATGCTGGAGAAGCAAATTCCTATGAAATTAACAGCAGTAAAGGCTCAAAGTGGTGAGAGTTTTACTTAGTTGAAAAATAACACAGGATGTCAGTGAAGCTGACTTTTGTGAGCTAGAAAGAGAATAATAGGAGACAAAGTTGGAGAGGTAAGAATACGTATTTACCTACATTATTAAGGAAATGCCATAAATAAGAATTTATGTCTTATTCTAATTGCAATAAATAGATGTTTATAGTGATTTACACTGTATCTAATTTGTATTCATAAATGAACCAATGGGCTGCTATGTTGAGAATTAGTTTAAAGGCTAAGAATATAAGAAGAGCAGCTGCTATTATGGTATCCTTGGAAAGACATAATAATGCCTTGTTTTTTTTTTTTTTTGTTTTTTTTTTTTTTTTTTTTTTTGAGATGGAGTCTCGCTCTGTCGCCCAGGCTGGAGTGCGGTGGCGCAATCTCCGCTCACTGCAAGCTCCGCCTCCTGGGTTCACACTATTTTCTTGCCTCAGCCTCCCCAGTAGCTGGGACTACAGTCACCCACCACCACGTCCAGCTAATTTTTTGTGTTTTTTAGTAGAGACAGGGTTTCACCATGTTAGCCAGGTTGGTCTTGATCTCCTGACCTCATGATCCGCCTGCCTCAGCCTCCCAAAGTGCTGGGATTACAGGCGTGAGCCACCGCGCCCTGCCAATAATGACTTTTTAAAGGTGAAGAAAACTTTTCTTCCACCCTCTGAAGGTCTGAGCTCTGTAATGATCTTGACAGTAGACAGATTAGTAAGACAAATCTGGATGCTCTGGCTCCTGCCTGTAGTCCAGCTATTCAGGAGGCTGAGGCAGGATGATCCCTTGAGCCCAGGAGTTTGTGGCTACAGTAAGCTGTGATCCACCCCAGGTCACTGCATTCCAACCTGGCAAGACTCTATCTCTTAAAAAAAAAAAAAAAGAAAAGAAAAGAAAGGGAGAAAAGGCATACAAATTTATTATATGCATATGCACAGGAATCCCACAAAATATAAGACTCAAAGAGGGGCCAGATGGTTGAAGCTTAAATAGCATTTTGAGCTACAGAAAGAAATAGGGGCTTGTTGTGGAGAGGTGACAACACAAGCCATAGGAGGTTGAAGGGAGGACATCCATGATGAACAAAGGTTGTTTTACTATACAGATCAAGTTTCTCAGGCAGCCTTCAGAATAGGTGATGGGCTATGCAAAATTCTTTCTGGGCTAAGCATTGATATGATCTCTTCTAGATCTGTTTTAGACAGATAAGGAGGCTCAGAGAAAGCCTGTTCTTACATTTGCTGTTTACTAATGTAGATAGATGTAAATTTCTTTTACAAAAGGACAGCTTTTCAGATCTATTCCTGTGTCTGCAGCTTCTCTGAATAGTTATCTCAAAATATGCCAAGAAGTATATTTTGTGATAGCATAGATTAGTCTCCTACAGTCCCATTTTGGGGTGGTATGTCCTGAGCCCCAACAACTTCATTATTAGGAAATACAAATAAAAAAAGGGGACATGTATACTTTGTAATTAAAGCAAAATGTAAAGGTCAATACAATATATGTAGAGAGGGAAGAGGGACAAAAAGCGTAACCAAAATAATCCTTATGATTTTTGGCTGGAGCAACAAGATAGGTGTTAAAATTCTTAACTGAAGTGAATAAAATTGAGAAATAACAGATTTGGGTGGAGTAGAATACAAAAATAATTTTGATTATCATTTGTTTTCAGTCCTTTTGAATATAATACAAGATGTCCATCTTTTTTTTAATCCTTGATTTTTCATTATGTTATGGCATTCTGCCTTATGAATATACGCTAATCAAATGAACATCTCTCTATTATTGAATATTTGTTTCTTTAAGTGCTTTGAAGCTATTGACTGTTGCCCTCCACAAAGACCACCTGAAAAAGCTGTTGATTAAGCAAATTTAAATTGATGAGACTTACTGCAATAAGGAGGGAATATCAACTTGAAATAGTATTAGTAGTGTCTCAGTATGAAAACAATTGAGGATAGTTACAGAGTTTGATGACCTGATTTGTGTAATATTAAGATGGGACTTGTAATCTGTGTAAATGCCTAAGATTAGGAACAGTTTATGATAAAGTAGCTTTGAATTGACTGGCAACGTGAATTAAGGGTCTTGAAGTAAGTCTTGAGTAATCTGTTAGTCTTGATAAGAAAGCTATATTAGGCTGGGTGCGGTGGCTCATGTTGCCATCCCAGCACTTTGGGAGGCCGAGGCGGGGAGATCACGAGGTCAGGAGATTGAGACCATCCTGGGTAACACAGTGAAATCCTGTCTCTACCAAAAAAAAAAAAAAAAATACAAAAAATTAGCCAGGTGTGGTGGTGGGCACCTGTTGTCCCAGCTACTGGGGAGGCTGAGGCAGAAGAATGGCGTGAACCTGGGAGGCAGAGCTTGCAGTGAGCCAAGATCGCACCACTACACTCCTGCCTGGGTGACAGTGCAAGACTCTGTCTCAAAAAAAAAAAGAAAAAAGAAAAAAGAAAAGCTGTTTTAGTTGGCTCACTGTCATATCTTCCAGAAGCAAATATTTGATTGTCCCTAGCATTTTACGATAAAGACACAGAAATTGTCCAGTATTGTTCAATATAGGGACAGGGAATCACATTGATTTCAGCCCTCAATACATATTGTCAAATAGCCCTCAGTGAAGTTGGCATTAATTTAGACGTTTCTATATTTACTCCTACTGATTATATTTTTACTTGAATTTAATGAATAATTACCTGAAAGATTGTTTATCATACTCAGATTTTGATGTGCTATATTGCTATATCTGATTTTTATTCATCTTTTAATTTTTAATATCAGTTCATAACCCAATAAAGGATAACTAATAATTATAATTATTCAATAAATATAATTATTAAAAATATGCATGTGGAAACTAAGCATTAGTCTTCTAAGAAGAAATACTAATTGAGATAAAAGTGTTGAAAACAGTGCCCTAATCTTTAGGGAAAACATATGAATGTCTCTTATAAGAACCACTTTTGTAATATTTTCATTATAGCATTTCAACTGTCACAGGGATTAGTGAGCAAAGATGGCTTTGGCATATTTTCAAAATGATCCCAAGTATTGAATCCTTCATTTAAGGAGCCATAGCAATGTTAGACAGATGATGATAGACTTTCTTCCCAGTGGGAACACTTGAGTTGCATCCCTCACTTATCATTCTCATGCATAGTGACTATCACAAATAGCTGTAGGAGATTAGCCTGTTTGGCTGGTTTTATCCAGGCAGAGCTTTCATGGCAGGTATCAAAAGAAAGACACCTAATACTCATAATCCTTGTGAAATATAACCTAAGGGGGAGAAATTCCATTTTTTATAGAAACTTTGCTGGAAAATGTTTTATAAAGCAAAAAACGTTTCAGATAATGCGTTGCAATCTAATTATTTCTCTATTGGCAACAATGACCCTTTTTACTAAAAAAACTTCCTTAGACCCAAAACAGTTACAAAAGAGTAAAAATGTCTAATTTATATTCTTTAAAATTGCAGAATCACATACATATATAACCTTTTTAATGCAAAAGAGTAAAATGTGAAGGGTACTAACTTGTATTTTTTAACATGATGAGTGAATGCAGCATATAGTGTGAATTTAACGGGTTCCTGATAAGATTTGGCTCTGTGTCTCTACACAAATCTCATGATGAATTGTAATCCCCATGTGTGTCAAGGAAGGGACCAGGTGGGAGATGACTGGATAAGAGGGTAGCTTTCCTCATGCTTTTCTCATGATAGTGAGTGAGTTCTCATGAGATCTGATGGCATTAAACTGGCACTTCCCCCTTTGCCCTCTCTCTTCTTCTGTCATGTAAGACATGCATTGTTTCTCCTTTACCTTCTGCCATGACTGTAAGCTTCCTGAGGCCTCCCCAGCCATGTGAACTGTGAGTCAATTAAACCTCTTTCTATAAACTACCCAGTCTCAGGTAGTTCTTCATAGCAGTGTGAAAACGGCCTAACACAGTTTCTTTTCAAATTTTATCAACATTTTATCATAAACTGACATTATTTATTTAACATTTTACTTAAGTTTTCAATATATAGGTTTACCATGTAAATATGTATTTTTCTTATCAAGAAAGCAGTACCAAATATTTTTAAATTCTTAAAAAATAAAAAAATTATTAACTATATTATCAGAAAGTCATTGTTAATAGTTTTATGTATATGTATGTGTGTATATATATATATATACACACACACACACACCTCATTTACTATTCAAAAATTTAGATCATGCAGCACATTTTTTGCAAATTTCCAATAAGCTATGATAACACATATATATGAAAAAAATGAACTGAGTAAACCATTCATTTCATAGAACTAGAAGACAGAATCAAATTACAGAAGTATAAAATAAGAAATTATATTTTTTAAAAATGTAACACAATTAACCAATTCTAAGACAATAAACCATGAAAAATTATGTGATTGCTAGGAGTTGCATAGATGGCATAAAAGCTTACTATTAGAGCCTTTAAGTCAGTTCCAGTCATCATTCCTCCACTGTCCTGTACCAGGCCATTTTCTACTGGACAAATTTTCATTCCTCTAGGGAAACAAAATTCTATAAACTTTCTTAAATGGAAACATCCTGTTACCTCACTAACTCTTCAATAATTCTACACACACACACACACACACACACACACACACACACAAATTTATTCTTAGAAAAGCAATTGTAGCAATTATGTTATCACATAATATTATAGAAGTAGGTGGGTTTTTTCCCAAATAATTGGAGTTTGTGCTTTTCATAATTTTCCAATAAGTGCCGTAGTAAAAGTTTTTTGGTCCCCTGGCACAACTGTCATGCTAAATATTTACCACAACTGTCACTGGAAAGGAGTCCCAAGAGAGGATTCTTAGATCTTACACGAGAAAGAATTTGGGGCTAGACTACAAAGTTAAGTGAAAGGAAGTTTATGAGAGAAATAAAGAAACAAAAACAATGGCTACTCCACAGAGGAGGGCATTCCTGAAAGCAAGAAGAGAAACATGCCCACCTTAGGCAGAACCCTTGTTTATATAGAAGTTAAAAAAGCAAAAAACAAAGAAAAATATTGCATTAGTCTGTTTTCACGCTGCTGATAAAGACATACTTGAGATTGGAAAGAAAAAGAGTTTTAATGGACTTACAGTTCCACATGGCTGGGCAGGCCTTACAATCACGGCAGAAGGCAAGGAGGAGCATGTCACGTCTTACATGGATGATGGCAGGCAAAGAGAGAAAGCTTGTACAGGGAAACTTCTCTTTATGCAACCATCAGATCTTGTGAGACGTATTCACTAATATGAAAACAGCATGAGAAAGGCCCACCCCCATGATTCAATTACCTCTCACTGGTCCCTCTTATGACACATGGGAATTGTGGGAGTTACAATTCAAGATGAGATTTGAGTGGGGACATAGCCAAACCATATCATATATATATACACACACACACACACACACACAAACACACAAATATATGTGTGTGTGTATATATACACACACACAAACACACACATATATGTGTGCATATATGTATACACACATATGTATATGTATATATGCTATACCACTAGGGCTCATGACAAAGGATTGTTAATCTTTGTGTAATTCTACTGATTTTGCAAAAATCTACATAATTATCTTAAAGCAAAATATTCTTAAACTAAGAATGCTTTTGTCTTTAAGATGTGGGGACATCAGGACACTTTCTGGGTCTGTTAAGTCCTGGGTCTGTTTAGTAAACATTATTAATCTGTTCCCTTGACCATCAACATCTTATGATTATGAATGCCTAGGTTCCTGGGAATGCAGCCCAGCAGGTCAGTCTCATTTTACCCAGCCAGTGCCTCTTCTGGATAGATCACTCTGGTTCAAATGCCTCTGACATATTCACAAATAACACAACCTTATGACTACTTTGAACTTGTATTATTTTTAACTGTAACAAGCAATCCTTTTGATACTATCATTTAAAATAAATGACAGTTTAATCTGTGAAGAAAAAAAGTACATTTTTATCTGAGGAATGTGAGCTCCTGTAAATTATGAGACCCAGAAAGGAATTTGAATGAAATAGCAGTCACATCTCTCCCATTAGAGCAAAACAATTACCTCTTAAAGGCACTTGCTATGTGAGTTCTAGATTAACTGATGCCAAGAAGCCTTTAAATCCCATGTGATGGGCACCCTAACTCATAACATTAACTCAATAATGTATAGCCAATCACTAATCGATATCTCTGTAGTCAATGAGAATTCCTATTAGATAACCTTGTATCAGTCCACTCCTTGTTTTCTTTGCCTTTAAAAACCAGTTGGTAACAAGGGTTGATGGAGCTCTCCCCAAAACTACTTGGAAGTGTGCCCTACACAGCTAACCTCACTGTGGTTCATGTAAACTCTTAAAATTATATTTTGTGCTTCAGTCTTTTTCTCGTAGGTCAACAAGTGAAAAATAAGAAATCAAATGTATTTTTAAACTACATTATTTTCCTAATTTATTTAATAAGAATTTAATTAGAGTTTAGGAAAACAAAATTCTATAAATTTTTTTAAATGGAAACTCCCTGTTACCTCACTGGCTCTTCAAAAATTCTACACACAAAAAATTATTATTTAAAAAGCAATGGTAACAGTGATGCTATCACAATACTTTAGGATTAAAGATTTCTTTCAAATAATTGGAATTTGTGCTTTTCACAGTCTTCCAACAAGTGCCACAGCTGAACTCTTACTCATTTTAATTTCTTTATTTTTGAAAAAATATATGTATGTATATATAAATATTTGTGGTTATTTACTTCAGAGTGATTTAAATTATTTTCTTTAGCCTCCCTTGTTGCATTCCTTCTCACACTGCTGTAAAGAAATACCTGTGACTGACTGGGTAATTTATAAAGCAAAGAAGTCTAATTGGCTCATGGTTCTGCAGGCTGTACAGAAAGCATGGCAGCATCTGGTTCTGGGAAGGCCTCAGAAAAATTATGATCATGGCAGAAGGTAGAGGAGAAGGAGGCAGGTCTTACATGGTAAGAGCAAAAGGAAGAGAGAGCGGAAAGTGTACACACTTTTAAACAACTAGGTCCCATGAGAACTCACGATGCCTATGACAGCATTGTCATAGGAATGGTGTTAAACCATGAGAAACTGCTCTCATGATTCAATCACCTCCCTTCTCACCAGGCCCCACCTCCTAATACTGGGAATTACATTTCAACATGAGATTAGGGTGGGCACACAGATTCAAACCATATGATTCTGCACTTGGCCCCTTCCAAATCTCATTCCCTTCTCACGTTTTAAAAGACAATTGTTGCAGGAATTTTTCTTAATTCAGCTAAATATGGGTTTTTTGTTCCATGGCCATGAAAATTCAGGGTTACAGACAATTTAAATGGTGAGTAAGACAGGGTTTTACTGAGTAAAAATGAAGGAAACCGGGAAACAGGGACCCTCTTCAAGGCCAGAGTGCCTGCTAGAGTGCTTCCTGCCTTGAAGTTTGAATCCCAGGAAGAGAAGGTGTCAGGCTCCTCCCTGTTGTAGATGTTGCAAACTTCCTGAGGCTCCACTGCAGTGTGCAGGCTGGCTGGAGTTTTGCCAGGGACCTGCTCCCACCTGGCTGTGTCACAATCATCCCTTCACAACAGTCCCCCAAACTCTTGACTCATTCCAGCCTTAACTCAAATGTCCCAGTCCAAAGTTTCATTTGAGACAAGACAAATCTCTTCTGCCTTTGAGCCTGTAAAATCAAAAATAAGTTAGTTACTTCCAAGATAGAATGGGGTTACAGGCATTGGGTAAAGGTTCCCATTCCAAATGAGAGAGATTGGCCAAAAAAAAAAAAAAAAAAAAAAAGGGCCACAGGCCCCATGCAAGTCCAAAACACAGCTTGGCAGTCATTAAATCTTAAAGCTCCAAAATCTCTTTTGACTCCATGCCTCCCATTGAAGGCAAGCTAATGCAAGAGATGGGCTCCCAGAGCCTTGGGCATCTCCGCCCCTGGTATAGCACCTGTGGCTCTTTCATTTTTGGCATTGAGTGCCTCCAGCTTTTCCAGGCTTATGGCACAAGCTGTTAGTAGATCTACCTTTCTGGGGTCTGGAGGATGGAGGCCCTCTTCCCATAGTTCACCTAGACAGTGCCCCAGTGGGGACTCTGTGTGGGGGCTCCAACCCCACATTTCTCTTCTGCTCTGCCCTAGAAGAGCTTCTCCCTGAGGGCTCTGCTTCTGTACCAGACTTCTGCCTGCACATCCAGGCATTTCCATACATCCTCTGAAATCCAGCTGGAGGCTCCCAAGCCTCAACACTTGCACTCCGCACACCAGCAGGCTTAACATTTTGGGAAAACCACCAAGGCTTCTGGCTTACACCTGCTGGAGCATCAACCTAAGCTGTTTCTGGGCCCCTTTAATCCAAAGCTGGAGTAGGAGACACATCTGGAACTGGAGCCACCAGAATACCGGAGGCAGTGTCCTGAGGCTCCACAGCAGTGGAGCCCTGGGCCTCACATACATCATTCAGTCCCCCTAGGCCTCTGGGCCTGTGATGGAAGGGGGCTGCCAAGAAGGTCTCTGAAATACCTTTGAGGCCTTTACCCCATTGTCTTGGATATCAGCACTTGGCTCCTCTTTACTTATACAAATTTCTGTAGCCAGTTTGAATTCCTCCCCAGAAAATGGGTTTTTCTTTTCTACTGCATGGCCAGGGTGCAAATTTCCCAAACATGCTCTGCTTCCTTTTAAAATTGAGTTCCTATTTCAGGTGATTTATTTGCTCATACATATGAGTATAGGTAGTTAGAAGCAACCAGGCCACTTTTGGAATGCCTTGCTGCTGAGAAATTTTTTCTGCCAGATACCCTAAATCATCACTCTCAAGTTCAAAATTCCATAGATCCCTAGAGCAGAGGTGTAATATAGCCAAACTCTTTGCCAAGACATAAGAAAAGTGACCTTTACTTCCATTCCCAATAAGTTCCTCATCTCCATCTGAGACCTCCTCAGCCTGGACTTCACTGTTCATATCACTATCAGCATTTTGGTCACAACAATGTAACCAGTTTCTAGGGAGTTCCAAACTTTCCCTAATCTTCCTGTCTTCTTCTGAGCCCTCCAAATTGTTCCAAACTCTGCCCATTACCCAGTTTTAAATCTGCTTCCACATTTTCGGGTACCTTGATTGCCATGGTCTACTCCTTGGTACCAGTTTTCTGTATTAGTCGATTCTTCCACTGCTATAAAGAAAAACCTGAGACTAATTGATAACAAAAAGAGGTTTAATTGGCTCATGGTTCTGCAGGATCTACAGGAAACATGGCAGCATATGGTTCTGGAGAAGCCTCAGAAAACTTACAATTATGGCAGAAGCTGGAGGGGAAGGCAAGCAGGTTTGATGTGGCCAGAGCAGAAGGAAGAGAGATGGGGGAGGTGCACACACTTTTAAACATCCAGCTACCTTGAGAACTCACTATCCTGAGGAGAGGAGTGAGGAGTGGTGGTGTTAAATCATGAGAAACCACTCTTATGATCCAATCACCTCCCACCAGGCCCCACCTCCAATGCTGGGAATTACGTTTCGACGAGATTTGGGTGGGGACATAGATCAAAACCATATTACCTGTGATTTTTAAAATGTCTGTTATTAACCCACATTACATTTTGATTAAAAAGTCTAAGTTGAAAGGTTGTTTAAAAAAAGGCTGCAATCATATTCAAGACTAACAAAATACTAAATGTATGTTTTTCATTAACTATTTCAATTTTATTATTCATCTCCTCTTGGGAGATACTGCTTGAGTTTTTCCTTCTATTAGTGTACCATATTTTGTTTATCTAATCACATTGTATTGGATATTTAAACGTTTTTACAATTTATTGATTTCTATATAAAATTCATAATGAATATAACATGAATATAGAACTCTGAAAATATGTTGTTTGCTTTCATAGGATGTACTCTTTAAAAAGGTGAGCTGAAACAAGTATATGTCATTTTTCAAAGAATTTTATGATGTTGTCTGCATTTTGGTCCCTCTCCCTTGAGATTTTTCTCTTCAAATTTACCCTTCCTTCAAGAGTTTATGAATTTACCCATTTTCCAAAGGTTCTTTTTTTTTTTTTTTTTTTTCCAAAGGTCTTAATAACACTGGGCATTGCCATCATTTCTACTTTTGCCAGTTTACAATAAAAAATTCCTGTTATTGTGTTTTTTGATTAATAATAAAATTAAACTTTGCATATGTTTATAGAATTTTTCTTTAATAATAACTTTTTAAAGGCATTTGTACATGTAAAACTGAGATTTGCATGATTTTATTAAACTTAATTTTAAAGATTCATTTAAAATTAAGGTGCAGTGGCTCACACCTGTAATCTCAGCATGCTGGGAGGCTGAGATGGGAGGATTTCTTGAGCCCAGGAATTCAAGGCTGCAGTGAGCTAGGATTGTGTCTCTGAAATTCATCCATTCATCCAGTGATCATGTCTGGGCAACAGAGTGAGATCATGTCTCTAAAAATTTTCTTTCTTATATTTATTTTTAAACTGATGAAAATATGTCTATTAGCATACATAGTAAACAACTTTTACCTCATATCGACATTTTTCCATAATCTGTGGATTTTTGTTTTGACACAGTGATTAACTTTTAGTATCTGTTTATTTTTAATATGTTGCAATTTTTTATCTCAAACTTAAATATTTAAGCTTCCTATAATTCTTTTTGTGTAAAATATGAGGTAGCTGTCTAACTCACACAAAAATCAATCTAGCTTTAATATTAAAAAAATTATTGTATTCCATGTATTCTTCTGTCATTAATATTAATAATATTAATAATTGGAAAGCCTTTCTTGACATAATTCATTTGTTTTCAATATTTTGAAAATTATTTCTTTTTATAGGTGCTATAGTATTTTTTAATTGACAGAAATATCTGTATTTAAGGCGTACAATATGATATTTTGAAAT
Organism: Macaca thibetana thibetana; assembly: GCF_024542745.1. Lineage (NCBI taxonomy): Eukaryota > Metazoa > Chordata > Mammalia > Primates > Cercopithecidae > Macaca > Macaca thibetana. The sequence goes on from NC_065590.1 coordinate 29,073,778, forward strand.
ATAGAGTCTGTATTTGTGTTGTAATTGTTCAACATTTATGTCCATATACCAATGTTTGTTATAAGTACTGAGTACATTTAAAAAATTAAATTTTTTTTCTTAGCTCAGTAATATTGAAAATAACATAAGAATTATCTCTTAACCTTATCTGGTAAATTCTGGAGGCCTTTAGCTTCCCTAGAGGATACTTAAGTGACATCACAATATTGAAAACGGCAGTTGAGTGTGATAAGAAAAAAAAAAAAACAAAAAAAACCAAGAGTTCAAGCTTTAAAGTCAGAAATTCCTGGGTTTAATATGTTAGCCAAGCAGATCTTTTGAAGCAGCAAGTTATGTCTTTAATTGGACATAGCAATGTTGCCTGATTTATGTAGGTACCCCAAAGTCTTGAATATATCTGGCACATATCAAAGTTTTCTCATTATTATTTAAAAAGCTGTTTCTATAGAGTACTTGAAAAATAACAGAGCATTATCATAAATGAACTATAATAAAAGCATAAAGTTTATCCAATACTAGTGAATAAATTTATATAATCAATGACATCAATAAGAAAATAAGAAATTACCATTACCTGGATAGCCAAAAAAGACTTCTGAAAAAATACAACATTCATTTTGTATATAAACTTAAACCTAATTAAGAATACAAGCATACTTTCTTTATCTACTAATGAATAACTGTTTTAAACAAAGACCCAAATTATTTAAGTCAACAATGAAAATAATGTAAGACACTCAAGAGAAGTTTTCATGTAATGGAATTCTAAAACAATAGCTTTTTCTTTTACTTCTACTTTTTTTTTTTCTTTGAGATGGCATCTCACTCTGTTGCCCAGGCTGGAGTGCAATGGCACAATCTCAGCTCACTGCAACCTCCGTCTCGCAGGTTCAAGCAATTCTCCTGCCTCAGCCTCTCAAGTGACTGGGATTACAGGTTCATGCCATCATGCCCAGCTAATTTTTTTGTATTTTACTAGAGACGAGGTTTCACTGTGTTGCCCAGGCTGGTCTCGAACTCCTGAGCTCAGGCAATCCACCTGCCTTGGCCTCCCAAAGGGCTGGGAATTCAGGCTTGAGCCACCGTGCCCAGCCAACAATTGTTTTTTCTTACATCAGTAATAATTGGGTAGAAAATATAATTAAAAAATGATGAATGTTTAAAATAGCAAAATATTAAATATTTAGAAAAAATAGCATAACAATGAATAAGTATAGAGAAAATTATTAAATTTTACTAAGCAAGATAAAATTTTTGAGCACATTAAAAGACCATTGTGTTAAAAGCCTTATTTTATCCAAACTGCTTTTCAAACCAAAAGCAATATTTTTTCAGGTTCTAGACAATGATGTGCTTTTCTCATAGAATTTACCACATTTGCAACTCCTCTAATGAGTCAATTCATGGATGCAAAAAGGCCATTTGATAGAGTGAAGATAAAGAAAGACACGGTGTGAAGGGTAAATAATCTCTTCAATAGCTGTTGAAAGAGCACAAAGGCAGCCAATACACACATACATAAAGTGAAGGGCAAAGTTATACTGCATTAATGTCAGGGCATTCATGTTATGCTGCAAATTACTACTCCTGAACAACTCATGGTGCATTCAGTCCAACTAGGAAGTTGTGGTATAGTTCAATAAAATTACTTAGATTTTTTGCAATTCCTGTCTCTTTAAATGCTATAGAAATTCTTGTAGAAAATCCTCTCTAGGCTGGGCATGGTGACTTATGTCTATAATCCCAGCCAGCATTTTGGGAGACTGAGTCAGGAGAATTGCTTGAAGCCAGGAATTTGAGACCAGCCTGAATAACAAAGCAAGACCATGTCTGTACAAAAGATAGAAATCAAAAATTAAATTAAAAAAAAAAAGGAAATCACCTCTAATTCAGGAGTCACTCATTACTCCTTACTGGAATAGACAGTTTTAGTTTAGAAATCCTAAAATCTCTATATATCTGTATATTTGCAGAAACTGAAATTATATACAAGCAAAAGTTTATTTTATTTAATATTGCATCAGTAATATCTATTTGTGTATTTAAGATTGAGAGAGAAGGACAGAGGCAGAGATGACAAAGACAGATAAAACTATATTTCGGGCCAGGCACGGTGGCTCACGTCTGTAATCCCAGCACTTTGGGAGGCCGAGGCGGGCGAATCACAAGGTCAGGAGATCGAGACCATCCTGGCTAACACGGTAAAACCCCGTCTCTACTAAAAATACACACACACACACACACACACACACACACACACACACACACACAAAATTAGCCCAGCGTGGTGGCACACGCCTGTAGTCCCAGCTACCAGGGAGGCTGAGGCAGGAGACTGGCATGAACTCAGGAGGCCGAGCTTGCAGTGAGCCGAGATGGCGCCACTGCACTCCAGCCTGGGTGACAGAGTGAGACTCTGTCTCAACAAACAAACAATCAAACAAACGTCTATATTTCGATCTGCATGCCTATTTATCAACAAGAAATGACCAGGTCTCTCAATAAACTACTCCACCTCCCACGCTCCCCGCCCCCCGCCCACATAGACACACACAAACACTATCAAGCATTATTGTGAAATAAAAAGAGAAATGTAGGTACAAATTGAGAAATAGACCAAAGTTCTGGATGGCAACTACTGAAATACTTTCATAATTAGTTTATAATTTTAAATCAAGTAAAATGAAATTCTATATTCAAAAGTTTATTTATATGCGTTACTAAATAAGAAAAGATTCTTGTAGGAATTTTTCCTGTGAATAAAATAATAAAATTGTTTTATGTTTGTCATAACTGTGCAGGTATTTTCTTTTTTGTGTGTAAATTTATGTAATTTCAAATTTATAACATTTACAAGGATTAATATAATAACTTTCACCAGGATTTTCCGTGTATACCCCTATTTGATTTGTTCATATTTTGCTCCTATTTTCTCTGTTTTTCTTCTTCTCCCTCTCCTCTCATTCTCTTTCTTATTTATCTTCTTTTAGATATTTTCTCAGTATCTAAAATATGTTTGCATATGTATGTATACTTTTGTGTATGTGTATGATATATATTTTTTCTTTTGAAAACAAGAAAATAGAAATTCTGTTCCTTGCCTCTTAATAATTTAATTCTAATATCACAAGAAGAAGAAAATTATGTTAAGTTTAGTTTCTTTGCCAAAACTGAAGAAATATAAATGCAACACGATTGCCTCATATTCATACTCAAATTGTTTCAAATGCCTAATAATGCCATTAAAGACTGATGACTTTTTCCCATACAGGATTCACATTGCATTTACTTAACATGTGTTTTTAGTCAACTTTAATTCAGAGAAAATCCTGAGCCTTTACATTTGTTTCTGTACCTTACATCATTGGCCAGTTATTTTGTTGAATGTCTCTCTGTTTAATTCTGTTGGATGTTTACTCATTAGCAATTCGATGTATATACTCTTGGCAGGTACACAACTGAAACAATGTGTCCATTTCAGTGCATTGTATTAGTGGGAACATGGAATTTGCTTCCATAATAGTGATATTAGTTTTGATGATATAATTAATATGGTATTCTCCAATTTTCTTCACTGTATTTTTCCCCTTTGTAATGTAACAGTACTTTTTACACAGACACTGAGACTAGTTTTAGCACTCAATATTGGGTTTCTAACTTCATCATTTCTTTTACTTTTATTAGTTACCATTATACTATAACAAGCTTTCTTTCCCGTTACTAAATTTTATCTTGAAAGTTTTGAAACAGCTCAAGTCAGTAATACAATATAGGTTAGGATTAAGTCTATTAGGCTCCAGTCATACAATAGAATACCATAACTATTGACATCATAATGGATGGATAGATAGACAGATACAAAAATACATGCATACATGCAGACTTTGTCATAGGAGTTTAGATTCACCACAAAACTGATTAGAAGGTACAGAGATTTCCCATATACCCCAGCCTCCCACAAGCATATTCTCCCCCAATATCAATATGCCTCACCACCATTTTACCTTCATTATACTTGATGAAGCCTACACTGATACATCGTTATCAACCAGTCTATATTTTACATTAGAGTTTACTCTTTGTGTTATACATTCCAATGACATGAATCCATCATTGTAGTATCATACAGAGTAGTGGTCATTACCCTAAAAATCCTGTATGCTACACATATTCATTCCTTCCTCCTTTCCAATTCCTATCAATCGTTGATCTTTTTACTGTCTTCATAGTTTTGTTTTTCCAGAATATCTTCCTTATATTGGGAATTAAATGATATGCAGCCTGTTCAGGCTGGTTTTCACTTAGTAATATGCATTGAAGAACATTTTAATGGCGTAAATAGCTCATATCTTTTTGGCACTAATTAATATGCCGTTGTCTGGATGTAACACAATTTACCTATTTCCCTGATGAAGGAAATCTTGATTGTTCCTTAGTTTTGACAATTACAAGTAAAGGTACTCTAATAATCAGAGTGCAGATTTTTACATGGACATACATTTTTTACTTCTTTTGGTAAATATCAAAGGGCACAATTTTGGGGTTGTAAGGTACCAGTGTATTTAGTTTGTAAGAAACAACCAAATTTCTCCCAAAGTGGTTGGACCATTTTGCACTTCCACCAGCACTGAATGAGAGTTCCTGCTGCTGCCCATCCTTACCAGCATTTGGTGTTCTCAGTGTTCTGGATTTTGGCCATTCTAATAGATGTGTAGTAATATATATTATTGTTATTTTAATTTTTGTTTCTCTAATGTCATATGATGTAGAACACCTTTTCATATGCTTATTAGCCATCAAAATATCTTCTTTGATGAGGTGTTTGTTAATTCCTTGCTTCATTTTGTAACTGAGTTGTTCATTTTTTTTTTATTGCTGACTTTTAAGTGTTCTTTGGGTATTTTAAATAATTCTTTATCAGATACATTTTTCACAAATATTGTTTTCTCCCAGGCTGTGGCTCGTCTTCTTGTCCTTTTGACAGTGTCTTTCAGAGAGCAGAAGTTTTATATTTTAATTTTGTCCAATTTATTAATTTTTTTTCCCACAGATTGAGCCTTTAGTGATATATCTAAAAAGCTGGCCAGGCATGGTGGCTCACGCCTGTAATCCTAGCACTTTGGGAGGGTGAGGCGGGAGGATCACGAGGTCAGGAGTTTGAGACCAGCCTGATGAACATGGTGAAACCCCCTCTCTACTAAAAATACAAAAATTAGCCAGGTGTGGTGGTGTGAGCCTGTAATCCCAGCTACTTGGGAGGCTGAGGCAGAAGAATCACTTGAACCCAGGAGGCAGAGGTTGCAGTGAGCTGAGATCATGCCACTGCACTCCAGCCTGGGTGACAGAACGAGACTCCATCCCCCCTCACCGCAAAAAAAAAAAAAAAAAAAGCCATCACCAAACCCAAGATTTTCTCCTACATTATGGTCCAGGAGTTTTATAGGTTTGTGTTTTACGTTTAGGTCTGTGATCCAGTTTTTTTGTTGTTGTTAATTTTGTGAAGAGTGTAAAATCTGTATTTAGATTAATTTTTGTTACATGTAGAATGACTGTTGTTCCAACATCATTTGTTGAAAAAGACCATCTTTTCTTCATTGTATTGCACAGTCTCCTCTGTCAAAGATCAGTTGACTCTATGTTGGTCTATTTTGAAGATTTTTATTCTAGTTCATTTAATCTATGTGATCATTCTTTTACCAAGAACACATTGGCTTGATTTCTGTAGCTGTATAGTAAGTCTTCAAGTTGGTAGTATCAGTCTTCCAACTTTGTTTTTCTCCTTAAGTATTGTGTTGGCTATTCTGATCTTCTGCCTCTCCATACAAACTTTAGAATCAGTTTATTGATATCCACAAAGTAATTCACTGGTATTTTTACTGGGATTGCATTAATTCTCTAGATCAAATTGAAAAGAACTAACATCTTGACAGTATTGAGTCTTTCTACATGCAAATATAGAATATCTCCACTTAGTTTTTTTGATATTTTTCTTAAAAGTTTTGTAGTTTTCCTCATGTAGATCTTATACTCATTTTTCTAGGTATATAGATGATTATTTTAGAAGATGGTGCAGACATATATTTTTGACATTAAAACATTAAAAAGTTATTAAAATGTATCATTATAAAGAAACAGAAAAATAAACCCACTTCAAACCACATTTTCTCACTACTCCATACTTCTACTAAGAGCTTTGAAAGATCTTTGTATAAAATCATATCTAATTTTAAAATCCCAGGGATCACCAATTTAATTGAAATGATTAAATACATATAAAATACAAAAGCAGCAGAATAAATTTTGAGGAAGGGGAGTCAGAGTACTACTATCAAACACAGTTTCAGAAAATGTGGGTAATAAATAATATTTATTCTTCATTGTGTGCATCTGTAAAAATTCTGTATCGATATCCATCTTTCCTTGAGATGAAGATGCATGCATTTTTTGTATTTTTATTTTACAGAATTAAATAATTGCAGAAGTAATTTTTTCAGTTATTTTTTGGAACAGAGCTCTCTCCTTTATGTTCCCCTTAGAATTAGTCCACCTAAATGGGATGCTCATAAATATATGCTTTTTTCTTTTTTTTGAGACAGAGTCTCGCTCTGTCGCCCAGGCTGGAGTGCAGGGGCACGATCTTGGCTCACTGCAAGCTCCGCCTCCTGGGTTCAGGCCATTCTCCTGCCTCAGCCTCCCAAGTAGCTGGGACTACAGGCGCCCACCACCATGGCTGGCTAATTTTTTTGTATTTTTAGTAGAGATGGTGTTTCACTGTGTTAGCCAGGATGGTCTTGGTCTCCCAAAGTGCTGGGATTACAGGCGCGAGCCACTGTGCCCCGCCAATATATGCATTTTTTTTTTAACTTTAAAGCTATAAAAAGTTTAAGCATTAAATTAATATTTTTGAGGACCAAGTATATGCAAAGAGCTTAGAGGATTCAAATATAATGAAAGACTTGTAATTACTTCGTTACCATGCTAAATAGAAACCATTGCAGCCACAGTTGTTCTTTTCTAGTGCCTTCTGAGTAGACACTTTTTGTCATTTTTCCTTCGTTTTTTATCCAGAACAAAGTCTGGCACAGAGCTCTGCATATAGAAAGTGTCCAGTTCTTTCTTGAACTTGTACATAAAATTTACAACTCCACTGAAAAATCTGTAGTTGAAGGGAATAAACACAATTTAAAGTAAGTAATGAACATATAAAATATTCAGAAAAATATAACACATCACATAGTTGTACTCTAAAGTGCCACAGAGTTGCCATCAATGGCAATTATTTGTCACATCTCAGTGAATTCATTTGAGAGATTCTTAATATTGCTCTAGAGATACTCAACAGTATTAGAGTAAACTTTACTGAGGAGAAAGAAGAAATTTAAATTAACACTATTTTTCCTCTCTAAATTCCTCAGTCAAGTGGACCTTCTCCACCCCTGACACCCCCTGACACAACCCCTAAAGAACTGAAGAGTACTCAGCTGACTTTTTCTCCCTTTATAGAAGCTCTCTCTATCTCAAAGGAGAAGTATTCTGTTGGCATTTTTATATCTTGTTTGGAGGTAGTGCGGGCTCTTATGACAAGCATATAAAAGAAAAACAAATGATTTTCTTTCCCTTTTAATACATAAAATGGATACTATCTAACTTTTTGATATAATGTTTCTGGATCCTTCAATACTTTAAATATTCCAGAAACCATAGGATGTCTAAAGCACAGGAATTTATAAGATGTAGCATTGTAGATTTTGAGATACATAGAAATCTAGGAGATAGATTATATTAGCATACTGAAGATGGCAACACCAAAAGCCTTCACTCAGGTTTTCTTTTGTCTCCTAGGAGGTGTAACTAGCTACAGTGATACGGAGATTAGTGGTATATGGCGAAAAGCTAATACAGTGGTTCCTACATACTCATGGGCTCTACGTCCCTAGATTCCACTAACCGCAGATTGAAAATATTTTTAAAAAGAAAATAGATGAGTATGTCTCTCCTGAACATGTACAGACTTTTTCTTCTTGTCATTATTTTCTAAACAACATAATATAACAACTATTCACACAGTATTTAATTGCTATTAGGTGTAATAAGTAAAGATGACAAAATAGACGGGAAGATATGTGTAGGTCACATGAAAATACTACACCTTGTTATATCACGGACTTGAGCATAAGTAAATTTTGATGTCTTCAGGGGTCCTGGAGCCCATCACCCACAGATATTGAGGGACACCTGTACTGAGGGTAAAAGTATCCTCTGAGGCACAAATAAAGTGGTTTCACCCTCATTCATGGCATCCCATGGCCACTTTTTTTCTCTCTCTCTCACTCTCCTCACCGTCTTTCTTTCTTTTATTCACTTCCCCTCTTTCATTTTTCCACCCCCAAACCTAGAGTAAACTGGACTTTGAGGTTTAAGGCACAGTTCTCCAGAATGTCAAATCTGCCCAAAACTTCTGACTCCAGCTGCAAGAAATTAGGTTACAGGGAAGAGTCCAAAGTTAAAAAAAGAGAGTCCTACAAGACAACTTTTAAAACCACACTCATGTTTAATAATTCACTAAAAAGACCCATGGAATGCATTGAGAGCTACTATACTTATGGGTATTTATACTCATGGATGTACTTATTAAGGGGAAAGGTTACAAACTAGAATCCGCTAAAGAGAGAGACTCATAGGGCTGACTGCCGGAGAGTTCTAAATTTGAAATTTGCATTGTCCTCAGGATGTATTACCTGCTGATATTCATGTGTGAAAATATGCCTGGGGTATTACCAACCCAGAAGTTCACTTGAGGTTTAGGATCCAGTCTTATGGAGACTTCATTATGTAGGCACAATTGGTTTATTGCCCACATGGCCGAAAGCCTTCTGACTCAAATCCCCACCCTAAATCCATGGCTGTCTTTCTGAAATGATCAGCCGCCACACTGACTATCATATATAGCTGAGCAAACTCTGAGTCTTCTCCTTAGCCTAAACTATCAGTTGTCAGAGGAGCCCACCATGAGTATAAAAGGACCAGGAGAATCAGTATTACCTAGAAACTTGTAGGAAATAAAATTCCTGAGCTATTCGCAGGCTACTGCATCAGAAATTATGTGAAAGGGGCCCAGAAATCTGTTTTTAACAAGCCCTCCAGGTGATTCTCATTCATGCTCAAGTTTGTAATCCATTATTCTAATCCTGAGACCCATAATAATCATGTGATAAGGGAGAAAAAAGAGTACAGTTTAAGAGCTTTTTCAGAGAATCAATATCACTTTAAAAACAAGTAGTATTTGAATACACAGATTGCTATTCATTTAGTTCTTAAAATTTAAATTAAGTTCTTTATATTTATGTAGAGAAAATTTACATGAGACACCTTCTTTATCTTCCTTTCTGGCATCTTTTGTTTCATTTTCAAAAGTTACTAATTTAGGGTAACAGAAATTATCAAAGAAGTGTGCAAGAATATTTTTAATGAAATAAAAGCTATGCCTACATTGTCAATGTTGGGTTTGTATAGAGTATTTTTTTCCAGTTGAAAACAAAGATTATTCTCTCTTAAGTGAAGAACTTGTATCATATTCTGAAATATGAAATAACTTTTTTAATAGCTCAGCTATAAACCATTCAACTTGGGGTCCATGATATGAAGGCCGACAGTTTGTAATGTAGGATTTAATTAAATTGGGCACTGCTATAATTAAGGGTTTTGAGTTATTAATGCATCACTCTGGCAAACATTTAATTTTTTATCTCTCTAGTGAAACCAATATTAAAAGAGGATATTAGGACAGTTAAATAGAATTTGCTGCAGAAATGGTTTGGATTTTTAGATGTAATTCACCATAATACACTGCAGTAATTGTTTTCTTTCTTTTTTTTTTTTTTAATTGTTTTCATTTCAAATAAAAAAGAGAACTTTTAGAAGCTCAAGAATATGAGTATAGTCTGAAATAAGAGAGCAATTTCATTTTTTAAAATCTTTTTTTTTTTTTTTTTTTGAGACGGAGTCTCACTCTGTCACCCAGGCTGGAGTGCAGTGGTGCGATCTCTGCTCAGGGCAAGCTCTGCCTTCCGGGTTCACTCCATTCTCCTGCCTCAGCCTCCCGAGTAACTGGGACTACAGGCACCCAGCACCACGCCTGGCTAATTTTTTTTTTTTTATATTTTTAGTAGAGACGGGGTTTCACCGTGTTAGCCAGGATGGTCTCGATCTCCTGACCTCGTGAACCACCCACCTCGGCCTCCCAAAGTGCTGGGATTACAGGCTTGAGCCACTGCGCCCAGCCTCATTTTAAAAAATCTTATATCAGGTATAATAAAACTAACTTGGAGAAGAAATTGCTCTAAATGTTCAATGTTGAAAATCTGTCTATGCTTACCCCAAACCACTCCAGCAGTTTGGGCTCTCAAATGGCATCTGAAGTTTAGGTTATTTTAGTATCACACACTATTTTAGAAAATATTTTGCATATTTCATTTGCATCTACACAAGGCAAAGGGGCAGACAGATGTTTAACCTGTTGATTACCAGTTTTCTCTAACAGTTGATATTAATTAAAAGCATCATTTTTATTTATCCACCATAGGCTCTCAATGACTCTCCCAAGTAGGGGTATTTTTCTTAGTCCATATTCCAAGCAGACGCAGTGATATTCTTTCACTGATAGTTAGAATCTGAACTCTGGAGTGTAGAATCACAAAGTCCAGCATTTCCCAGAGAAATTTCTAAGGAACTTTAGTTTCAGGGTTCATTCTGCCATAAAACAAGCCCAAACTTACATAAAATTGATTTGCCAGGCACGGTGGCTCAGGTCTGTAGTCCCAGCACTTTTGGAGGCGGAGGCGGGTGGCTCACCTGAGGTCTGGAGTTTGAGATCAGCCTGACCAACATGGAAAAACTCCGTGTCTACTAAAAATACAAAATTAGCTGAGTGTGGTGGCAGACACCTGTAATCCCAGCTACTCAGGAGGCTAAGGCAGGAGAATCGCTTGAACCCAGGAGGTGGAGGTTGAGGTGAGCTGAGATTACGCCATTACAGTCCAGCCTGGGCAACAAGAGTGAATCTCCATCCCAAAAAATAAAAATAAGTAAAAATAAAATTAAAGAAAAAATTAAAAAAAGATTCAAATTATTTGACAGCATATTATAAATTATGAGGAGTCATCTGGTTAGAAAATATAGAAAATGTTATTTATTTCAACATTGATAGAACTTAATTTAGCACAGGGTCTCTTTTTCACTCTGCTCATAATACAGTTCCAGAGAACACACATTGGAAAATGCTGTTATAATGAAAAGAGGGCTGGTTTAGGCATTAAGAGACCCCAAATCAATCCTGCTTTCATTATTTGCTAACGGTATTAGCTTAGAAAAATTAATTAAATTCTTGAAGATTCAGTTTCTCAACTTGTTTTAAAACAAGGTTGGTAACTATACCTACAGGCTTATTGTGAGGATTAAATGAATATATAGTCTTAGAATCTTGATAAACTTTAAAGTGCAATTGAAAAGTTCCTTTTAATTTCTTTGTCTTGTCAACTAAAAATAATCTAAAAGGTCAGTATCTAGTTTAAAGAGAGTTTATTCAAGCACAAAATGTAAGGGCAGACTGCCCGGGAAGCTAAGATTCCGAAGAATGGAAGTCAGTGTTCTGAGCTATAGAAGTTTGGGTTGAATTATAAAGACGAAATTTAGGGAAGTTTAAAAGATGTTCAGTATCTTTCTATTTAATGCTTAATGTCTAGTTACAATGATTTGATTAATTTAGTTGGTCTTTTCAACCTTTTTTTTTTTTTTTTTTTCAGACAGGTTCTTGCTCTGTCACCCAGGCTGGAGTGTAGTGGTGTAATCCCGGCTCACAGCAGCCTTGAATTCCCAGGCTCAAGTGATTCTCCTACTTCAGCTTCCAGAGTAGCTGGGACTACAGGTATGTGCCACCACGCCTGGCAAACTTTTTAAAAAATCTGTAGAAACAGCATGTCCCTATGCTGCCCTAGGCTGGTCTCAAACTCCTGTTCTCAAGCAATCCTCCTGCCTCAGCCTCCTAAAATACTGAAATACTGTGATTACAGGTATGAGCCCTGCACCCAGTAAAAATGTTTTTTTCTTTTGGAAGGGTATATTTAACATTCCACACTGAAGATATAACCTACACAGGGTCTTGGGTGCCATTTGGTCTGAGTTATGTAGAGGATAATGAAGGAGGCAGTTAATCTATAACAAAGATCAGTGATTAAAATGAAGGGGAGGTCTGGTCTCTGGTCTGTCCTAGTCATTTACAGAACAAGAACCGAGGAAGAGAGTTAACCTATAATCTGAGAAGCACAATTGCAAACATGCTATGTAAAGCAGTCTCCAAGGCTTAACTTCTCCCTTGTTATAATACATTTAAAGAGTCCTACAATTTTCTTTTCTTTTATATTTTCTCCTTTTCTTAAAATTTTTCATAGAAAGCATTGCAGAAGAATAATGTATTTAGGACAAAATCACACATCACTCCAGAGTTCAGATTCTACACTCCAGAGTTCAGATTCTAACTAGGAAACTAATAAAAACTCCAAAACAATGGTTAGGGCTGGAATCTAATAACAGGTATCTTATAGTTTTCCTCTGAAACAAAATAGTTCCCTCTTTAGTTCCCAATTTTTACCAAATAGAAATCTTAGTAAGACCAATTTACTTGCAAAGCAAGTTTTGGTGTTATACTTGGCATGATTATTTGCACAAAGTGCAACAGAGATAGTGAACGGCCATATGGCATTTTAAAATTGGCTTTTCTGGAACGTTTTTCATAAGGTATAACTTATTAGACTTGTAAAAGCCTTTCTAGGTCAAGAAGCAAAGACGGTGATTCACAATGAGACTGTGCCTATACAAATTGGGTGAAATGATCTTATTTTGCCATCCCAAAATATCTTGAGGTTCCTGGGTCTGTCAGGAAGTGACATTCTTTACTTACCACAAGATCAGGAATCTTTAAGAGAACTATGTAGACAAGGTACCAGGCCAGTCTTTCCAAAAGGCTTTTTTTATCAGCTCCATGAGGTCAACCGTAATTCCTCAAAGGAGTGTAGTCAGATCTTAAAATACACCATTCCAGTCAAAGCCCTGGTAAATAAAACAAACAAACAAACAAAAACCAATGTCTTCAATTGTGTACTGTTGCAAAAAAAAAAAAAAAAAAACATATTCTTATTGAATTTATACAAATGACTATATTTCCATAAATCAAGAATACTCAGAAACAGTCCCCAAATTCTGGAGAAGTCAGTTTAAGAGAAAAGCAAACATTTTAATTTTCCTCACAAATATGTGCTTTACCCAATTTCTGTGAGCTATAGATCAAAAGAAGAAAGGTTTTCTTGACTCTGGAAAACATCATATAAAAAGAATTAGCACTCTTAAAAAAAAGTCATAAAAATTATTTTAGTCCACTACTAGTTCAATTCCATGTAATTAATTATTGTTCTGTTTGATGTTGGGTTACCAATTCTTACAAATGCATCAGCTATTTAATTAAATTTTGAAACTTTTTAAACAGTCCAATTGTATGATCTTCTGTATTCAAGAGGACTGGCCAATGTCTTTTAAAATAATTTTCTATCTTAAAAAGGCAAAATTTGGACTGTAGCCAATTGCAAACCACTTTTTGACAAACAACTTAAGATAGCCATGGCTAAAGATACAATTGATAAGAAAATTTGGTTGTTTATGTGGCATACAACAATTTAACATGACAATCATAATTATGGCTGATAATATATACCAAAACATACAAGAATTTAGGAATATCATACAATTTTGGAGCACATATTAATTCACATTTAAATATAAACAACGTTAGAATTTGAAATTTGATTTGGGGAAGTATGTGAAATATCAAAAATTTAAAATGTTTAATATCAAAATAGAACCACAGGTCAATTCCTTTTGGCAGAGTGATATTTCAAATATTTTAAAAAGAAAAATCCTGTACTCTTTTAGAGAGGACACTATTCCCCCAAAATCAAAAGATCCAATGAAATAGTATGAGCCCAACAGAATCTAACTCTCCCTCCATTCCTTTTGTCAGTTTACTGACAAAACCCCCCAAATCTTTTACTATCACCTATTAATAGTACATGAAATTCTTGTTCAAAGGAGAAAGCTGAATTTCATTTTATATTAGTGTGTTATCAGTACTAAGGCTAATTTTAATAAAATCTTATAAACAAATGAATCTAATATTAAAGAACTTTGACCACATAAGATTTCCACCGTTTTATAACCTCTTACAAAACCTTTGTATTTTTTTCTCCCTCCAACATATCAGATCAACTTATGCCCTTCCTTCCTTCCTTGCTTCCTTCCTTCCTTCTTTCTTTCTTTCCCTCCCTCCCTTCCTTCCTTTCTTCCTTCCTTCTTTCTCTCTCCTCCCTCCCTTCCTCCCTCCCTTCCTTCCTTCCTTCCTTCTTTCTCTATCCTCCCTCCCTCCCTCCCTACCTTCCTTCCTTTCTTCCTTCCTTCTCTCTCTCCTTCCTCACTCCATCCCTCCCTCCCTCTCTCTTTTTCTTTTTTCTTTCCTTCCTTCCTTCCTTCCTTCCTTCCTTCCTTCCTTCCTTCCTTCCTTCCTTCCTTCCTTATTTCTCTCTCTCTCTCTCTCTTTCTGTCTTTCTTTCTTTCTCTTTCATCTCACTGTGTTGTCCAGGCTGGTCCAGTAATCCACCTACTTCCACCTCCCAAAGTGCTTGCATTACTGGTGTGTGTCACCATGCTGAGCCTAAATTCATTTGGTTATACATAAATATAATCTTTCTTTCATTTCGAAACAAACTTTAAGTAACCTTTAAAGTAGATAAATTTATATTGTCTCTAATAAAAACATATTTTAATCTCTTTTTTTTATAAACTTGAAAAAAAACGTTCCATTAGCTGTGGCAAATCCAACGGGTTTGCAGCAAACTTTGTACTTGCCTCCTCAAAGCAAAGAATTTGGCTCAGGGGCATAAGGCAGAGGGAGAGACCAAGGCAAGTTTTAGAGCAGGAATGAAAGGAAGTAAAGTACACTTGGAGGAGGCAAAAGCAGGCAACTTGAGAGCGCCAAGTACCTCATCCACACTTGGACTCGGAGTACTTACACATTAGCATGCTTGGGGGGGGTTGCATTTCTCCTCCCTTGGTGTTTCCTTGAGGCAGTCTGTCTACAAGCACAGTAATCTGCCAGCTCCTGGGAGGGGCCACATTCACTGTGTTTACTGAAATTGTGTGCATGCTCATTTGAGGCATTTTTCCCTTACCAGTTGAATGTTTTTAGAGGGAGGTCATATATCAGTTAAATTTCACCATTTGTCCTCTTAGTATCCATGGTTGAGCCTGCTTGCCTAACTCCCGAAATCTTATCAGAAATCTGCAATCTGCTTATCACCAGTTCAGATGTTTCCTAACTATTGGGAGACTGCCTTTTCCTGGTGTGGGCTGCAACCAATTATTATTTTAAAGAGAGACTTTAACAATCATCTGATGGGCACCTGACATTCCTGAGTATGGGGGGCACTCTCCTGCCCAACTCATGCCTGCCTAGCTGCCTCACATTTCCCCTGTCAAGAGTCTGTGACCCAATTCTTTGGGAAAATAGACAGAGGTCAGTCTTCTGTAACTGCTTCCTGCTGACAAAGGGACCGTGGTGGTTGTTTCATGGGTTTTGAACTCTTGCTAACTGTCAGGGCAGTGTGGCTCTGTGGGTTGGTGAAAGTGCTATTCAGCCAGGTTCAAGGGAGACGGGGCAGAATTTTGCCTCTGCTGTGTCCCACTAATGGACATTCTAAGGGTTCTTTATAGAAGGGTGGATCTTAAATATTGAGAGGCCAGTATCCCTCACTGAGGGTTATCTGGAGCTTGATGCCCTAAAGATGAGAAGAGACAAATCACATTATTAGGTTTAGAAGACATGGACCAAAAAGGAGCAAGAATAAGAGAGTAACAAGTAGGCCTAAAAAGGGAAGAAACTAGGAGAATCATTTCCAGGTTCTTTCCCAATTTAAGCAATACTAAGAGGCTTGTTCCCGTAAATGAGAGGCTTCATTTAGGAGTTGTTTGATGTTGCCATGTACATCTGCTGATTTATTTACCTAAAAGCAACATTCTTCATCTAAGGCTAAACAAATTCCTCTATGTGCTGCCATTAACGTATCTACTCCTCAACAATTTTGGAAGGCTATGGTTGCTAAAGAGCCCATTTGTTCTTGCACAGTTACTAAAGTTTTAGCCATGGTGTCAATCTTGTTGGCTATTTTCTTTGAGAGTTGGCTATAGGTCAAGAAGACTTCTGTAATTCCTGCAATTCCAGGTCCTGTACCAGTTATAATGCCAAGTCCCATGAGAAGGGGGAATTAACTGGATAACCCTCCTTACCCTGGGCATAATGGAACGCCTATAGATTGGTACTGAAAGAGAGAGATTGCCAAGGGCTATGAAGATATGCAGGAATACATAGCCTGTTGTATAAGTTCCAATACAGCTAGTAGAGAAGCATTGGCAAACTAAGTGGCCAAGAACATAGAAGTTTCCTTGCATTTTAAGACAGGTGAAGATGTCAAAACAAAATAAAAGCCTGACTTTTTCCAGGATAGCTAGGGGACATAGCTGACTCCTTATGTTCCCAGTCCTTACCTAGAATTTAATGACTTTAAAGCAGGCAATTTGTACAGTTATTAAAATTCATAGCATCAATTTATGACCTTAAAGCATTCAGTACTCCTAATACCCTTTAAAATTGTACTACATTACTTTCACAAATTCCATTTTATGTATCTTCTTATGACTTACATGGACCATTTATGACATGTTTGGACTTTTTGACGTCCTAAACATTCCTCTTTTTAAACAACCGTTTATTTCAGTTTAGGACAAGAATTTACCAAACAAAATCTCTTTTTATACAAAATCTCTTTTCTTTACTACCTTCCTTACCAAAAATACTTATTTACTTTTATAACCTTTTAATTAGACAGAAGTCTTTTTTCTTTTGTTAGGAAGTTATAATTTTACTACATGTTGCTATGTGAGTCCAGTAAAGAGGGGAACAGACAAGGTTATCTACCTACTGTAGAAGTTATCCCCAGTTTATCTGGGGATAAAAGATTGCTCAGATAAATGTTTGCTAGGACTTGTCAAGATAAGTGTGGGCTGTTTCTAAACCCCTGAGGTTGGAATTTCCAGGTTATCATTATTGGTTAAAGATTTATGTGTAAATAACAGATGAATTTAGATGTTGGAGAAATATTAAGCAGGCACCCATTTTGGAAAGTGTGTTTTTACCCCAAAGGAGTATGATTCTTTTATTTTGGAGGTACAGGGTGCCATTTGCCCTTATTACCCAACAGGATTTGGAGGACAGTGGCTCAGAGAAGATTAGCACAGAGTAGGCAGCCCTTAAACCCAAAAGAGAAATTTGTAATTTCACTTCCTACCTGTAGGGTTTCCCTTGGCTTTGTTCTGTTGATAATCATATCTGATTTGGAAGCCAGCTGGAAGAGAAAGCCCCTTCAGCTCAAGGCCATCAGGGCCTGGGATTCTGTCCCAGGGCCCTTCGGACCTCAGGGCCATCCTGTTTCCAGTGGCCAAGCTTGCGGCAGAGAGGCCAAGTCAGGTGGGGCTTTTTTCCATTTATCCCACTGGGGAGGTTTGCCTTCCAGTGGCCTGGATTCTCACACTGATGATGACAGTTACTTGCAAAGGTATTCTGAGGACAATCTGAAGTGGGCTTCAGGCCTGGTAAACCAGTCAATAGCTGAGCCTGCCTCTTGTCCATGTTTCTTCTTCTTCTTAGTCTTTATTTATTCTTTATTCTTCTCTTTTATAAAACACTGGGGAGGCTAATTTGAGGATTTTCTGTATAAGGGCATTGACTGGGTTCTATGACTGACTTTTGTAACTTTCCCCCAGTTTGTATTTAGGCCACACAGTATTACAAAGGAAACCTAGTTGTTTGTTTCAAGATTTGGGGGAATCAAACTTTTCCCAGTTTTTGAGGCTATATTTGAGGGGCATGTCCTGTGGTATGGAGATGCTATTACCCATCTGCAAAGAGAAAGCAGAGAAAACAAAAAAGAGATATCTCCTCTTATTCCCTATTATCCTTTCTTGAACAGAGCATCCTCCATTCATCCTTAGGGTTCCAGCATGAAATTGTCTCACCAGATACACTTAAGGTCCCATTTCATCACAATTGTCCACTTGAGAATGGAGGAAATACCAGAATGAACAAGGGGCCCCCTATTCACCCTTGGTGTTCCAGAATGAACTTTTATTTCCCAGTACCCCTAACCTTGCCTTCATCTCTGTTCTAATGGTAATCTGTTCTGTGTCTAAAGTCTGGGATCAGCCTTCATCTCTGTCCTATGGGTACTTTTGTTTCTTCTGCCTGTGGTCTTGATCCAGTCTATATCCTGGTCTCCAAGATCTTAAAGTGACTCTTGTTCAGAGCATCCTAGCAACAAAATGATTATCTCTTTTTCTCAGATTCCCATAACCCATTTTAGTTAAGTAGATGAGAAACCTGATTTTTAGCTAGGTGCCACAGATGGGCAGGACTTTCCTCCTTTTGAATATGACCTTGAAGTGTATTGAGAAAAGCATGAAAGTGATTAGAGGAATGGAGGAAAATTTGTATTTGGGGTTCCTTGTCTTCCTGGGGTAACATGCAGAACAAATTTTTAACTGGACAGGACAATCACTTTGCTACAGGAGATAGTGGGAGGAAGTGAGAGAGATACTCATAGAAAGCTTTCATATGCTCGCAAAAACAGCAGCCCTTGGATTCCACAGGGAACGTTTATTTGCTCTGTTGACATAAATGAGGACCTCTGGAGGACTTGGGGCTTGGAATAAGGGTTTGCATATGGCAAATGAAGAATTTCCCCCCCTTCAAGAAGGGTGCTGAATCAAAAAAAGCAAGTAGGTGCATTCCTTAAAGGTCCATAGAGTGAGGCCCTATGCAGGTGGACAAACTGCTTCAAAAGCCACCATAAACCTTAGTTCTGGAACATAATGGACAAAAAGCACATGGTAGGTCATAAGAAGCTAGAAGAGCCAGGGTTCTAAGTAGGGTCTATCCTAGCAGTGAGTCAACAGACAGGGGAAGTGTTGGAGGTCGTCTGAACTAATAAGGTTAAAGCAAGTATAAATCTCAGGGGATACCAGCAAAAGAGCTTGTCTCTTGGCTGTCAGGCAAACAGCAAGAGCCATGGGAACACAAATAACAAACAGGGAGTGTTTGTTTAAGGCAGAGAAGGAAGTCACGTAGCACACAAAGTAAAAGCAGAGGAAAGGCAGACTGGCACCCATGGTGGACGGTCTGATGAGTATGCAAGTACATTTTAGAATACAGATAAAGAAAACAAGAGAAGAGGTGGTGTGGGTTTTGGGAAAGAGCTGATTTTAGTTGCAAAAGCCGAGGAATCCCCAGATATTTCATGGTCTTAGGCTTCAGCCCTACAATACCCATTAGCCTCTCATCCAAGAGGGCCATTAGTATCTCAGGTCTCCTCAGTGTAGACTCCAAGGTTCTTCCCATTCCCACAAGACACCCATCATGGTGAGCAGAGAGATCAGCTGGCCAGAGAAGAGCTACTGTGGCAGAGATGAATTGTTCTGAGAATTGGTCAGTAAACAGGAGCAAAAGGAGAGAAAAAAAACCATGTTACAGGCACTGAATGCTTCCAGCTGAAGAAGGCAAAACATAGAAGTTTCTTGCCACTTGGGAATGTATCCACATCACAGCACCAAAGTATTTTAGCAGCAGCAAGTGCAATGAGTCTGTCGCAGACTTGATTCTTGCCTCCTCAGAGAAAAGAAGTCATCTGAGGTCCATAAGGCAGGGTGAGAGACCAAGGCAAGTTTTAGAGCAGGAGTGAAAGTTTATTAAAAAGTTTTAGAGCAGGAATGAAAGAAAATAACGTATACCTGGAAAAAGGCCAATCAGGCAACTTGAGAAATCCAAGTGCCCTTTCTGACCCCTGACTTGGGGTTTTTATATATTGGCATGGTTCCAAAATTTGTGTTTCTCCTCCTTTGATGTTTCCTTAGGGGTGGGCCATGCAGTGGCCTGTCAGCACTTGGGAAGGGCCACATACACAGTGTGTTATTGAAGTTGTATGCATGCTCATTTGAGGCATTTTTCCCTTACCGGTCAAATGTTCCTAGAGGAATGTCACATACCAGTTAAACCCCACAATTTTGCCTCTTGGTGCGCATGCTTAAGACCACTTGCCCAACTCCTGAGATCTTATCAGGAAGCTGCTGATCACTAACCTCAGATATTTTCCATCTATTGGGAGACTGCTTTTTCCTGGCATTGGCTGCAAGCAATTATTCTTTTAGAGACAGTTTAACAACCAATTGACCATCACCTGATGGTCACCTGACATTCCTGTGGGTTATGAGGGAGGCCCTCTCCTGCCTTGCACATGTCTGCCTGGCTACCTACTCTAACAATCCCACTTTTCTCATACAATTAATATGTAGAATTGTTTTTCTTATATTTATCTCAATTACATATATTAATTTTAATTTTAATTCTTAGTAATCCTAATTTTCAGTGAAAAACTTAGGAAGTAAGTAATTTTGAACTGTTTTATACCAGTGTAGATAAAAACCATTTCATGATTTTTAGAGATATGTTCTCAATTTTTTTTGTTTATTAACAGATCTAAATATATTTAGCTTTTCTGTACCATATAAATATAAGATGCCAATATATATAAACTTAAACTTTTATTTAATAATGTTTCTGTATTTTAACTTACTTAGAAATGACTCTGAAATTTTATGACTACATATTAGTTAATTTACCATAACACGACTTTAAGATTTTAAATTACTGAAAAGAATTTTGAAACTATGAAAAGTTCACTTATGACCTTTTATCACATTTACATTCACTTAATTTATTCTTAACAATTATGCTTGAATAGTTCATTAAACAAAGCTAGCCATCATCTCAAGTTAATTTTTCTCTTCATAATTTTTATATTACTGTGTGTTAGGCAAGTATCATAAAAGCAAAATCCATAAAGTTAAATACATGTAGTTTTTTAAAATAACTTAGAAGACATAGTTGTTTTTATTAAGCCAACAATATTCAACTAGTATTACTTGTGAAAGATGTAGCCAAGTCATATGAACTAAAAGGCATTTGACCTAGGTTCTATTTTTTTGATAAAATACTTAAGTGTTTACTTTTTCTTTAAGACAATTAATTAGAAGTCTTTCATATATTTTGATAGTGAAATATCACAAACATGTGACATATATAAACATGTAGACAGAGACACTCAGATAGAGGCAAATTTCATAGCCTCTTAAATCCTTCCTCTGCCAGATTTCAAATAGTTTATCTTTTCCCTTTACACTATTCTAAACAATTGTTAGCTAGTCAACTCTTGAATTTGCACTTTCAAAAACATGACTCAGGTGATATTTACATCCCAAAGGAACAGAACTTAGGTCCCAACACCATTATTTGCTGAGACAAAATAGGACTTAGGTAAGGGCTTAGACAAAACAAGATTGCCCAGAAAAATATCTTAAAGGTGAGGCTAGCTGTGTAAGCTTGAAGCCAATGTCTTCTCCATTATGCAGAGAGAGAGAGATGTCTTTTTGTGTGTGAGAGACAGAGTTATACTCCATCTCCCAGGCTGAAATGCAGTGGCATTCCACAGCTCACTGCAGCCTCGATCTTCCAGGCTGTTCATGTTCTTTGCTCACTTTTTAATGGGGTTGTTTGTTTTTCTCTCGTACATTTGTTTTAGTTCTTTATAGATGCTGAATATTAGACCTTCATCAGATGCACAGTTTGCCAGTATTTTCCTGTATTCTGTAGGTTGTCTATTTACTCTGTTGCTAGTTTCTTTGTTGTGCAGAAGCTCTTAAATTTAAGTAGATTCCACTTGTCAATTTTTGCTTTTGTTGCAATTGCTTTTGATATCTTTGTCAGGAAATCTCTGCCTGCTCCTGTGTCCAGGATGGTATCACCTACATTGTCTTCCAGAGTTTTTATAGTTTTGAGTTTAATATTTAAGTCTTTAATCCATCTTGACTTGATTTTTTGTTCATAGTGTAAGGAAGGTGTCCATTTTAAATCTTCTGCATATGGCTAGCCAGTTATCCCAATAGGATTTATTGCATAGGGAGTCTTTTCCCCATTGCTTGCTTTTTTCAGCTTTGTCGAAGTTTAGATGGTCATAGGTGTCAGTCTTATGTCTACACAAAGCACATTTAACACAGAGAAGACTCCTTCAAAGAATTTGATAATCAACTTCCTGAAGGTCAAGGAAAAGGAAGGATCCTAAAAGCCACAAAAGGAAAGAGACAAATAACATACAGTGGAGCTCCAATACATATAAATGGAAATGTTACAGGCCAGGAGAGAGGGGCAAGACATATTTAAAGTGCTGAAAGTAAAATCCTTTTAGCCTAGAATAATATATCTTACAAAAATATTCTTCAGTCATGAAAGATTAATAAAGACCTTCTTAGACAAACAAAAGCTGAGGAATTTCATTAGCACTAGACCTGTCCTACAAGCGATGCTAAAGGGAGATTTTTAGTCTGAAAGAAAAAAAATGTTAATGAGCTAGAAGAAATCATTTGATAGTTAAAAACAAACAAACAAACAAACAAAAAAACTCACTGGTAATTGTAAGCACATGGGAATGCACAAAATATTATAACACTGTAATTGTTGTGTGTCAGCTACTCAAGTAGAAAGACTAAATGGTGGATTTAATAAAAAATAATAACTATGATCACTTTTCAAGACACAGACAGAACAATAAGATGTAAAGAGAAGCAACAAAAAGTTAAAAAGTGGGGGAACACATTTTTACTAGTTTTTTTTTAATGTAATCAGTACTAATTTGTCATCATTTTAATATAATGGCTTATTAGATAGTATTTTAAAGCCTCATGGTAACCTCATGATAAACATACAATGTATATACAAAAAATAAGAAGTGAGAAATTAAATCATACCACCAGAGAAAATCACCTTCACTAAAAGGAAGACAAGAAGGAAATAAGGAAGAGAAGACCACACAACAACTAGAAAACAAATAACAAAGTGGCAGAAGTAAGTCTTTACTTATTAATAATGACATTGAATGTAAACAAATTAAACTCTCCAATCAAAAGGAACAGAGTGGATAAATGGAAAAAACAAACAAACAAAAAAACAAACAAAAAACACCCAATGCTGTTGCCTACAAGAACACACTTCACCTATAATGGTGTACATGGACTGAAAATAAAGAGAAAAAGATATTCCATGCCAATGGAAACAAACAAACAAACAAAAAGCAGGAGTAGCTATTCTTATATCAGGCAACATAGATTTCAAGACAAAAATTGTAGGAGAAAACCGAAGATCACTATATAATAATAAAAAAGATCAATTCAGCAAGAAGGTAAAATGATTGTGAATATAAATGCATCCAGCACTGAAGCACCCAGAATATAGAGCAAATATTATTAGATCTAAAGAGACTTTAATAAAATAATAGCTAGAGACTTCAACACCCCACTTTCAGCATTGGACAGATCTTTCAGACAGAAAATCAAGAAAGAAAAATTGGACTTAATTTGCACTATAGAATAAGTTGATCTAACAGATATTTACAGAACATTACTTCCTATGGCTGCAGAATCACATTCTTCTCAACACATAAATCATTCTCAAAGACAGACTATATGGTAGGTCAAAAGTGAATCTTAAAACATTAAAAAATATTGAAATAATAGCAAGCATCTTCTCTGGCCACAATGCAGTGAAATTAGAAACCAAAAACAAGAGGAATTTTGGAAACTACACAAATAAGTGGAAATTAAATAATATGCTCCTGAATGACCAGTGAGTCAATGAAGAAATTAAGAAGGAACCTGAAAATTTTCTCAAAATAAATGATAATTGAAGCATGACATAAAGAACTTATGGGATACAGCAAAAGCAGTAGTAGGAGGAAAGTTTACAGCTATAAGTGCCTCCATCAAGGGAAAAACCTAAACTAATGATGCATCTTAAGGAACTAGAAAAGCAAGAGCATACAAAATCCAAAATTAGTAGGAAAAAAGAAATAATAAAGATCAGAGTAATAATACATGAAATTGAAATGAAAATACACAAGATTAATGAAACAACATGTTGGTCTTTTGAAGAGTTAAATAAAATTGACAAACCCTTACCCAGACTAATGAAGAAAAAAATAGAGAAGATAAAACTAATAAAATCAGAGATGAAAAAGGAGACATTACAACTACAACTGATACTACAGAAATTTAAAGAGTCATTAGTGGCTACTATGAGGAACTATATGCCAATAAATTGGAAATCTAGAAGAAATTGACAAACCCCTAGGCACATACAACCTACCGAATTGAACCAGGAAGAAATCCTGGGACCCAATAATTTCACTGCTGAATTTTACAAAACATTTAAAGAGGAACTAACAGCAATCCTACTCAATCAACTACAGATTTAAAAAATCTTAAGAAAAGACACAAAAAATGAAAAAAAAATTCCATGTTCCTGGATTAGAAGAATTAATATTGTTAAAATGTTCACAATGCCCAACAATTTACAGATTCAATGCAATCCCTATCAAAATACCAATGATATTTTTCACAGAAATAGAAAAAAACCCTAAAATTTATATGAAACCATAAAAGACTCAGAATAACCAAAACTATTCTGAGCAAAAAGAATAAATTTGGGGGAATCACATTACCTGACTTCAATTATACTACAGTGCTATAGTAACCAAAACAGCATGGTACTAGCATAAAAGCGGACTCAGACCAGTGGAAGAGAATAGAAAACCCAGAAACAAATCCACACATCTACAGTGATCCATGTTTAAAAAGGGTGTCAAGAACATATACTGGGGTAAAGACAGTCTCTTCAATAAATGATGCTGAGAAAACTGTATATCCATATGCAGAAGAATGAAACTAGCCCCTTGTCTCTTGTCATATGCAAAACTCAAATAAAACTAGATTGAAGACTTAAATCTAAGACCCCAACCTATAAAACTACTAAAGAAAAACATTGGAGAAACTCTCCAGGACGTTTGACTGGGCATAGCTTTCTTGAGTAATAACCCCAAAGCATAAGCAACCAAAGTAAAAATGGACAAATGGGATCACACTAAGTTAAAAAGCCTTCTGCACAGCAAAGTAAACAATCAAGAAAGTGAAGAGACAATCCACATAATGGGAGAAAATGTTTCCAAGCTAACCATTTGATAAGAGGTTAATAACCAAAACATCTAATAATCTGATTTAAAATGGGCAAAAGATCTGAATAGACATTTATCAAAAGAAGACATGCAAATGGAATAAAGTTATAATCACTGATTATCAGAGAAGTGCAAACTAAACTACAATGAGATATTGTCTCACCTCGGTTAAAATGGCTTTTATTGAAAAGACAGACAATAACAAATGCTGGAAAGGTTGTGGAGAAAGGCAGCCCTCGTACATTGTTGGTGGGAATGTAAATTGGTACAACCACCATAGAAAACAGTTTGGAGGTTCTTCAAAAAACTAAAAATATAGCTACCATATGATCCAGCAATCCTACTGCTAAGTACATACCAAAAAGAAAGAAAATCAGCATATCAAACATACATCTACACTCTCATATTTGTTGCAGCACTGTTCACGATAGCAAAGATTTGGAAGAACCTAAGTGTCTGTGAATAGATGAATGAATAAAGAAAATGTGGTACATATATACAATGGAGTAGTATTCAGCCATAAGAAAGAATGAGATCCTGTCATTTTCAAAAACATGGAAGGAAGTGGAGGTCATTGTGTTAGGTGAAATAAGCCAGGCACAGAAAGACAAACATTGCATGTACTCACTTATTTGTGCAATCTAAAACTCAAAACAATTGAACTCCTTGAGATATAGTAGAAGGATGGTTATCAAAGGCTGGGAAGGGCAGTCAGGGGCAGTAAGAGGGAGGTGAGAATGGTTAATAGGTACATAAAAATGCTTAGAAAGAATGAATAAAACTTTGTATTTGATAGCACATGGTTACTATAGTCAATAGTAATTTAATTGTACATTTTAAAATAACTAATAGAGTATAATTAGTTTTTTTAAACACAGATAATAAATGTTTGAGAGGAGGATACACCATTTCCGAATATGTAATTATTATGCATTGTATGTTTGTATCAAAATATCTAATGTGCCTCATAAATATATATACCTATGATACCCACAGAGATTAAAAGTAAAACATTAGAAAAAATAAAACAAACAAACAATTAAAAAATATATTTCTTATAGTTCTAGAGGCTGGGAAGTCCAGTATCAAGGTGGTGGCATCTTGTAAGGGCCAACTTGCTTTGTCATTCCATGGTGGAAAACCAAAGAGTAAGAGGGGACAAAAGGAAGAAGAGAAGGGGGCCAAATTTATCCTTTTATCAAGAATATACTCTTCCAAAACTCATCCACTTCTGTCCTGTAATAATGGCATTATTCCATTCATAAGGGCAGAACCGTCATTAATCACCTCTTTAAAGTTCCCTACCTCTTAACACTGTTGCATTGGAGATTAAGAGGATTGGGGACACATTCAAACCACAGCAGTATTCAAGTACAATAAAAGAGGTACAAATCTATATTCATGAAAGTTTCTACTAGCTAGTAACAGTATTTACTTTAAGCAAAGCAATTGTGTGTGTGTGTGTATAATTATATATATATATATATATATATAGTCTATGACATGTATGCGAATTATTCTTTTAAGACTTTATTCAAATCGTTAGAAAGAATAAAGACATAGTATTTTCTCGCACAACAGGGTGACTACACTCAAAAATAATTTAATTGTAAATATAAAAATAAATAGAAAATATAATTAGATTGTAACAAAAAGGATACATGCTTGAGGTGTTGGGTACTCCATTTACCCTGATATGATTATTATGCAGGCAAAACTGTATCACAGTATCTCATGTTACCCATAAACATATACAACTAGTGTGTACTCACAAAAATAAAAAATAAAAGTTAAAAAAAAATCAGGACTCCTACAGAGAACAGGTGGTCATCCTCAAAGAGAATGTGAAATATCCCCCTTAATAAGGGAATAATCCATTGATCAAAAGACAAAGAATTTCTTCAGGAAATAAGACTTGGTTAGAGTATGAATGTTTGCAAAGAGAGAATATCAGAAAGACAATGTTTTGTCTAAAGTAAAGATTTTTCTTATGAACAGTGTAGGAGTAGAAGTGGGAAGAAATAATTTAATAGCAATGTTATTTTCTTCTTGGTGATGAGAATCTTCCTTGAGAAGATCGAATAGAAGTGATGGATCTCCAACAGACTTTCTCACAGACATGCTTATGTCCTGCATCAACTTGATCATGGTAAGAAAAAGAGTTTCTATTTTTACAAAGTAAATGTTTGAGAAGGACATACTTTGCCTCTGTAGATTACTTATTATAAATGATCCTGGATTTATAGATGTATAGAATATAACTGTCTAGAGAATGGGAAGTTGTCCAGTACGCACTTTGTAGTCATACAACTAACAGAGTGTAACACTGGCAAGCCCCAAAATTGAAAAGCTTCTCTTGTGAACTATGTTTTTTGAACACATCATTCAGAAACTTAATCTGTTAATCCAATAACAAGCAGTGTTCTAATGTAAGAAAAAAAAATTATTGGGAACTGTGGTTAATAGTTGCCTGCTCCTCCAGAGCATAGATTTTGATTGGTTTTTGTTTGAATCTCTGAATTATTAATCAAGTGTGGTATCAGGTGAGAATTATCATTCCTATGAGCCTGCTTTAACAGTTTAAACCTTTGTGTTAACACAGATGGTTACAACATATTTGTTATTTTAGCATCATTGATTACCATTCACCATGCATATTCATATGGACATGGATCACGGGTAAAATACTCTTTCAATGTCCCACCCAAATCAAAATCAGAATTCCTAGATTTCAAAAATTTTGTTGCAAGATCTCAAGCAATTAATAAGCCCCATAAAGTTTTATAACTGCTATCATGGGCTGCATTTTTAAAACAACTTCAGTTGGTTTGTAATGGTTTCATCCAAAATATAGTTTGTACCAGAAATTTTATATGCCAGATACTGTAGAGTAACAGGGTTCACTAAGAGAGGTGTTTGTAATATTGTATACCCCAGGAGGTGACTGACAGTAAATGATTTTAATATAGGATAGTCACATCGAGGATTTAACTGATTTTGCAAAAAGAAGAATCTAAGCATGCCATCTAATGTTTATTTTAAACTTTTAAATACTTTAAATATTGAAAAATGACCCTTTTTTTTAATAGAGAACTTAATGCAGATCAAAATTCCTGAATGTAGAGATTATAAATGTTTAAATTTTCTAGCTTTGGAAATAGTCTTTTACTTCTTGACATCTTTCCAAAAAATTCTATGACAGTGGCAGTATTTATCAACCTTATAAAAATTACATATTTAAAAATCTAGCGATCTCGTGCAGTATCTTACTTGAATAGTCTCCATTTAAATGCAAATTTTAGGTTCTTTCTGTCATAAAAAGGATTTTTCAATAAAAAAGAGGTGTATGTTTTTTAATGCTAACGGACTGTTTATTCCACTACATGACTTGGCATTAATACCCAAGCACAGGAGGTTGGTCCTTGGAAGGGGATAAAAAAGATAGATGCACAGGAAAATCACATAAATCTTTTTGGGGATGGGGGCAGATTTACTAATGACATATGAAAAAGTTTTTAAAGAGGAATTTGAAAATGGTCTCTGTTAGAAAACTTAATTCTCTTTTATAATAAAATATAAAGTAAAATAGTCTCACTGGCTGCAATTTCCTGTAGGGGAAAGGATTTGCCGTTTTATAAATCTTTTTATGACAGTGTAAAGAGATAGATACCACTGGAGTCTGCTGAGTTCAAAATTTAAGCAATGTCTTTCCTTTTTCCTAATAGCCTGTAGTTTTTAAATGAAGAGTGTTTAATAGGTATTGAATAAGTGTTTACAGCAGGTCCCTTATGCAAAAGGCACCGTGGTAGTCAGCATGACGGGATGGTCAGCTCCAGCTTTGCTTCCTCTAGTTCTATTCAGTTGAGTAAATATATGCCTCACAGATTTAGGAACTATTCCAATTCCTGCACCAATTCTAACTAAGCAGGTAATTGGAGCAGTACCTGAGTCTTCCCACTTTAAATATACTATGAGAGATATAACATAAAAATGATTACCACCAAGACAAGGCAAAAATGTCATAAGTAATCAATACGCAGAGAAAAGACAGGAAGAAAAATTATGTTGGCTTCAGGAAACTAGTATCATTTAAATCTTGAAGAGAGGCAAAGACGTATATGAGGAAATGGTGAAAAAAGTGCATTTTCCATCTGGAAAAGTTAAACAAATAAAAAGACACTAAACTAAATATTAAAAAGTTTTACTTTGTACAGTAATTTTAAAGCAATATAAGATACGGAACCAGTAAAATAAAAGTTTGTTTGAGGTCAAATTGTGGAGGGCCTCAAGTTGCAATGGACTTAATTGTAATTTGAGGGGTAATAAATTAAAAACTATAAAAGGCTTCTATAGAGAAAATGCAGATATCAGAACTATATCACTTGGAAAACTTAGTAATTCAATCCTGATCACATTATTCAATGTATTTTTGTTCTGCTTTCTAATGTTGATAGCATTTATTATTATACAAAAAGAAGAAGACTGTTTCCAACTCACTCTAGCTTCAAGAAAGCACTAAATTTAAGTCAAGGCTAAGAAAGTGATTTTGTGAGTCAAAAGCTGGATTCTGCACTGTAGTAGCCTCATGTGCTTACATTTTTTTAATACCAAGTTGACTCTCCAATAAAATGTTCCCTCCCAGTTTCCTGGTGTATAACAATGGTTTGGCTAAGGTTCTCAATTGAAAATTTCTATGGATTGGCAATTTAG
Organism: Macaca thibetana thibetana; assembly: GCF_024542745.1. Taxonomy (NCBI): domain Eukaryota; kingdom Metazoa; phylum Chordata; class Mammalia; order Primates; family Cercopithecidae; genus Macaca; species Macaca thibetana. Next base: position 29,103,753 of record NC_065590.1, read on the forward strand.
ATCAGCTCTGCTTTGGGTCTTCAGAACAGACCTCTCTTTCCCTTTTTATCTTTGCCTCTCTCTCTGTGTGTCTTAGATTCATTATCGCCTTCAACAGGTTGGCATAAGTACATATAATGAGACAAGGGATCTGAGAGGCAAATCATATCAGATCGACTAAGTTAAAGACTAGTTTTAGTTACAACTGAAATTCTGTAGGTAAGGTCTTCAGATTACCAAAACAAAAACAAAAACAAAAACAAAAAACCCAACAAACTGGCATTTGTATTAGGACAGAATTTGAAAATAAAACCTGAATGTCAGGAATTATTTCTAAAGCAGGATTAGTTAGGCAGAGCCAGTTGTATCTCAGGAAAAGTTAGGAGGTTTAGGTTTTCTTTCATTTCCCAATCCCTCATCTTTTCATCTCCACCCATGAAACTGTTTACTAGAGGCAGAGCAAAGGCATCTGAAAATAGAAATAATTTTATGAAGTAGCCTTATAAGTTTTCTTAAATAAGATTTTCAGTAAAATTATTATTTCATATGATGAGTGTTCACTTTTCAACTGCTCCTACAGTGATTTGTTCGTTTTTGTTTCTTTTCTTTGATTTGTATATTTCTGTGCTATTTTCAATGAGAATCTTGAGGGGGTTAAGAGAGATTTGCTTAGCAGTATATGCACAAACAAGAGCAGAGGCTTTTGAATGGTACTTGGAGAACAATGTGGAGATGTTTCAAAGGTAGCAGTATTTCAAATGGAAGAGGAAAGCAATCATGATTAAAGAATTCACTCCTTAGGTAACTATTTTTTTTTCTATTAGGATTAACAATGCTTTTGAAATTAGAGCCAACATTTTGGGGAAAAAAATTAATGGAAGATCAGGAGTAGAGGGATACTAAGGGTCATTTGAGGGCTTGGAAAAAAATACTTATTGTGATACAGGAAAAAAAAAAAGCTTCCATGTCTAAGAGGAGGTAAGAATAGTACTCATAAAAGTTCCTGTTTGTATTAGTCAGGGTTTTCTAGAGGTACAGAACTAGGAGGATATATGCATATATGAAAGGGAGTTTATTAAGGAAAATTAACTCACACAATCATAAGGTAAAGTCCCACAATAGGCCGTCTGCAAGCTGAGGAGCAAGGAAGCCCGTGGTGGATCAGTCTGAGTCCCAAAACCTCAAAAGTAGGGAGGTCAACAGTGTAACCTTTAGTCTATGGCCAAAGGTCTGAGAGCCCTTGGCAAACCAGTGGTGTAAGTCCAAGAGTCCCAAAGCTGAAGAGTTTAAGTCTGATGTTCGAGGGCAGGAAGCATCCAGTATGGGAGAAAGATGAAGGCCGGAAGACTCAGCAAGGCTAGTCCTTCCATTTTCTTCCACCTGCTTTCTCCTAGCAGCACTGGCACCTGGTTAGATGGTGCCCACCCAGAGTGAAGGGGGTCTGCCTTTCCCAGTCCACTGACTCAAAGTTAATCTTCTTTGGCAACACCCCCATAGACATACCCAGGAACGAAACTTTGCACCCTTCAAGCCTATCAAGTTGACACTTAATATTAACCATCACACTGTTGAAGGCGCAAAGGCAGGAAAGATGTTGCTAAGACTCATTCTTCATAAGTCATCATTAGAGAATATTTTACTTACATAATTCAGAGATTTAAATGTAAAGTGTAGCCTTCAGATCTTAAATTCATAACACCAATCCTGGGAAACTAGAAGATTAAAAAAGAGAGGGTACTCAAAACAGGTATTGCTGTTGAAAATTCTACAATGCCTACGTTGGGTAGTAAAATTGTATTCTAACACAAGACATCAAACTAATGAGAACAACCTTGCAGAACACCAATTAAAGAATTTTTGTCCAAGCCATAAAAGACTAATTTTTCTGGAGTAAATTTGTGTGAGCGCACTATGCATTTACTTTGTTGACAAACTAAATTTAGCAGCAAAGATAGCAATCTCTTAGAATTTTAGCTGTACAGATGACATGAAGGAAATCTGAAAATGGTAAGACATTACCATATAGAAGCTTGGCTGGCTGGGAGCAGTGGCTTATACCTGTAATTCCAGCACTTTGGGAGGCTAAGGTGAGAGGATCATGGAGCCTGGGGATTTCAGACAACTCTGTACAACAGAGCAAGGCCCAGCCTCTACTAAAAACAAAAAAAATTACCTGGACATTGTGGAACATACCTGTTGTCCCAGCTACTTGGTAAGCCGAAGCAGGAGTATCACTTGAGCCAAGGACTTCAAAGATGCAGTGAGCTATGATTGTACCACTGCACTCCACCTAGGCAACAGAATGAACCCTGTCTCAAAAAGAAAAAAGAAAAGAAAAGAAGGCAGGCAGGAAAAGAAAGAAAGAAAGAAAGAAAGAAAGAAAGAAAGAAAGAGAAAGAAGAAAGAAAGAAAGAAAGAAAGAAAGAAAGAAAGAAAGAAAGAAAGAAGAGAGAGAGAGAGAGAGAGAGAGAGAGAAAGAAAGAAAGAAAGAAAGAAAGAAAGAAAGAAAGAAAGAAAAGAAAGAAAGAAAGAAAGAAAGAAAGAAGAGAGGGAAGGAAGGAGGGAGGGAAGGAAGGAAGGAAAGAAAGAAGGAAGGAAGGAAGAAAGAAAGAAAAGGAGGGAGGGGAGGAAGGATGGAAGGGAGGGGACAGGGAGGAAAGAAGGAAAGGTGGAAAGAAAATAAAGAAGAAAGAAAGAAGAGAGGGAGGGAGGGAGGAAGGAAGGAAGGAAAGAAGGGAGGGAGGGAGAAAGAAAAGAAAGAAAAGAAGAAAGAGAAAGAAAGAGAGGAAGGAAGGAAAGAAGGAAGGGGAGGGAGGGAAGGAAGGAAGGAAGGAAGGAAGGAAGGAAGGAAGGAAGGAAGGAAGGAAGGAAGGAAGGAAGGAAGGAAGGAAGGAGTTGGCTATATCTTTTAAGTACAGATGCAGATTGTAACCACTTTTATATTTCTTTTGCCACTTCTACTGAAAGGAAGAGGAGGAAACTAAGGGAACTTGGATAGGTAACCTAAGTTTTTTACTTACTTATTTGCGAAAATTCACACAGACTATGAGTACTTACTTTGCTCCTTATTTTTGCAAAGTATATTCTCATGTTGGAAAAAAATAAACACAAAGGTAGTTCTAATAATTATTCTCATGACCATTATTACTATATATTCCATTCAGATTTCTTAGACTATTTAGTCTTAGATTTTCTATCCTATTTCTATTTTTTAAAAGTCTCTTGAACTTCATTTTCTTCTAAGTTTATTGGTTTCTATGGTACTGAGTATTATACTGTGATTATTTCAGTTGAAACATATTCACTTTAAATGTTTTGCTCTAATTTTTAGTACAAAGCTATTTACAAGGAGTTTGGCTCTACTTCACCTTCAGAATAAATAATACTACCATCTTGATTTCTTCACTAAACAGTGCCACTTAAAACTAAAATATTTTTCAGTCATAATATTGAGGGCTTGTGGAAAAGAATACTTTCAGTTTCCACTACATCTGGAGTACTGTGTGAATGGAATCATACAGATTATAAAGTATGGTATTAGAATTAATTTTATTACACCAGCACTCAATTTTAACTTGAGAACACTCTGTGTTATGTAGGGGAAAAGGTCAGTCTATGCAAAGTCTATAAATGAATATAAAAATATGAGAGAATAAAACAGCTCCAAAATTATTGTGTGCATCAAGTTAATATGTTTCCTATTGAAGAAGATGCTAAGTAAAATTGCTGAGTAGCTCCTCAAAAGAAAATAATAATCTGCTCATCATCTTGTTCAGTCTTCCAAAAGAAAATTATCATTAAAACAATAATGAGGTTATTACTTTCATATGCCTTGAAATAAAATAATTAACATACATGTTAAATTGTAATAAAATATTTTTTAAAAAATCTTAAACTTGGTATATAAAAACAAAATAGCAATATTTTATTATCTGTGTTTTTTAACTAGAATATTACTGGGAAAGACAGGCAATTATTGTTTCATTGCATTTTCTCATGCCTGATTAAGGAAGAATTGCATTTTACACGTAACTGAAAAACAAAATCAATTACACATAACAAAGTCCAAAGCAACAGAATGTTAAAAGAGTCACTTCTACATATTGTATCTTTTATTAAATTAGAGGTTAACATATAAATATTGGTATATATAGGTATATTTGGCTCTATAAACAGATCTCCATTTTGCATTACCCCAGATGAACTCAGCCTTACCTGACCTCTGGTCTATGCTACTTGCTTTGGTGCTGGGTTAGAGGTCATTCCCAAGGTCATAATGGCCTTTGCTGATGTGATTCAGCATGAAAATGAGAATGTCACTAGTGAGCAGACCATGTCGTTCATCTGAAAAAGAAGATGCATCCGTAATGCGTCTCCTTCTGTTTTCCTTCTTCACTTTCCCCAAGCTTCCATTACTTTTGTTTTTCCCTCAGTCTGTCTTCCCAGGATTGTACCTTCTAATAAAGTGTTAGTTTCAAAATTTACCTCATGATTTGTTTCCTGGGAAACGCTTTAAAGAAAAACTGCATAATCTACTATTTTCCCTTAAATATCTTCTTGACAGGAAATGCAAAGTGTCTATAAAATGCTTTATCATTTCATAGCACTAAATTACAATTTTTAAAATAATTTTGGCACCTTTGTTTATATCACCTGTGAGGGATTAAAAAAAGGTAGAGCAGTATCAGCCTGTGAGTGACACACTTTCTAAAGAATTTCATTCTATCTTGACTTGAATATATAAGTAAACAGCATTTTGAGATGGTTTGCTTTTATATACAGGAGAGATAGCTTTGTACTGCCCAGTACTGAAATTTCAGAGAAACTTTCTTTTTTTTTTTTTTTTTTTTTTTTTTTTTTGAGACGGAGTCCTGCTCTGTCCCCCAGGCTGGAGTGCAACGTGCAATCTCAGCTCACTTCAATCTCTGCCTCCCGGGTTCAAGCAATTTTCTGCCTCAGCCTCCCGAGTAGCTGCGATTACAAGTGCCCACCACTACACCCAGCCAATTCCTGTAGTTTTAGTGGAGATGGGGTTTCACCATCTTGAACAGACTGGTCTTGAACTCTTGACCTTGTGATCCACCTACCTCGACCTCTCAAAATGCTGGGATTGCAGACATGAGCCACTATGCCCAGCCAAATATTTTAATTCTCAGTTATTATTTAAACTCTGATCTTATAGTGAAAGTTGTTGAGTAAAGAACAATTAAACATTTAATTTTTTGAGTGATTTTAAGAGAATGTAAAAAAAAAAAAAAAAAAAAAAAAACCCTCTCTTATATTGAGAGGTGAAGCTGGCTGGGCTTCCGGGTCGGGTGGGGACTTGGAGAACTTATCTGTCTAGCTAAAGGATTGTAAGCACACCAGTCAGCGCTCTGTACAATGGACCAATCAGCAGAACATGGGCGAGGCCAAATAAGGGAATAAAAGCTGGCCACTCAAGCCAGCAGCGGCAACCCACTCGGGTCCTCTTTCACGCTGTGGAAGCTTTGTTTTTTGCTCTTCATAATAAATCTTGCTGCTGCTCACTCTTTGGGTACGCACTGCCTTTATGAGCTGTAACACTCACAGCAAGGGTCTGCGGCTTCACTCCTGAAGTCAGTGAGACCACGAACCCACCAGAAGGAACCAACAACTCCGGACACATCTGAACATTTGAAGGAACAAACTCCGGACACGCCATCTTTCAGAACTGTAACACTCACCGCGAGGGTCCACGGCTTCATTCTTGAAGTCAGCGAGACCAAGAACCCACCGGAAGGAACCAATTCTGGACACAATATGAGATAAAAACATGGCAGAATTTCATGTGCTACCACACCCTTGACATTATCTGAAAACAGAGCATGTCAAAACTAAAACAAACATACAAACAAAAATTATGAAGAAAAAAAAAGAAACAATAAATACAAGTGCCAAATTCTCAGGTGCTTTCAACAGCTGTTACCAGTCAAAAAGCTTAGTCTCAGAACAAGAAAAACTAAGGACAGAAAATTGGAGCATTAGGGAAGAGGCCTGAGTGTGAGATGCAACACACACCGGAAAGACAGATGACGCCCTGAATAAGAAAATCCTAAAAACAGTAACCAGGTATATTTGATTTAATCACAATAAAGCTGATTTAAAAGAATAAGCACAATTTAGGGGGATAGCCTCAATCCATGTAGTCTGGAGGTATCAAAAACCAAGAGGAAGGAAGGAGTGTCATTGGCCAGTGGATGACGAAGAAAAGAATAGGGAGATTTAGGCCACTGGAAGACATATTAAGACCACAGAGTTAGAGGATCTGCAGCTTCCTTCTTACTATACAAAAAAAGCAAATAAACCCTGCTAAAGTACATGGACTTTGCTAGACTGACAGAAGAGTGTCAGCAATTATTTAAAACAGTTCATTATATTAAAAATTAACAAAACCAAAGTCAAGTCCTGCAGAGAACTGTTGCAGGAAAGCAGGAAAAATAAGTTAAAATAAGAAAAAATAATCATAAAACAGAAGAAAACTGTAATCTACATTTTAAACAGTTAAATATACTCAAAAATATATTAGAATATGGAAAATGACTTTCAAACAGAAATTCCAACACTCACACACACGCACACACACGCGCGCACACACACGCGCGCACACACACAGACACACACACACAAACACACACATCAGGAAAAATACAAAAGAGCTGAACTCAGGAATAAAACCAATGAAAAAAGACAAAATAATCTCAGAATTGAAAGAATAACTTACAAGCTTCCCAGGGGAGAATCTAACTAAATTAAACTTAATAACGGGCATAGAAGACAATTAAGCAAACCAAGAATAGAAGATGACATAAAGAAAGAAGAAAAAAGGATCAGCAGAGAAAATATTGAAGAAGTCAAAGAAGATATAGTATCTATCTTACGGAATTTTTTGATAAAGAAAAAGAGAACAATGGAACAAAGCTAATATTTAAAACTATATTCTAAGAACATATGCCAGAAATAGAAAAATATTAACATGTACAAATTGAAAGGGCTCAGTGGATATTTGGAAAAATTACAAGTGTGAGAATAAATACAATTTAAAAGCTGTTGTAGGCCCCTAAAACACTTTAAGCCTTGAGAGAGTAGTAACTGTAATCTCAGTCATATTTGGTTACAACTTCTGTTCTTAGATTGTAGATTAACTGACTTTCTCATTTTTCTTGTTCTGGGCAATAACTAGAGAGAAGCAAATGATGTCAGGGGCAACAACCTGCCTTTTTAATCAATGGCCCTTTTTATGTATGTTAATTCCCCTTTGTTGTCCTGCTTTGCTTAGATCAGATGACAGAAAACCTATGACTAAGAAAAATTGCTGAATGTACCCTTTCCAGAAAGAAACACTGCCTGTAACCAATCAAGTTACTATAATTATGTGTTAACCTTGTGTGAATAATACTGTAATCCTGCGAAAAATTCCTTATCTCTACCTATATAAATGAAATCTTAACTGGAACTCTGACTCCATTCCTTTAGATCTGACATTTCTGGGTGGTCCATCTTTGTAATTTGCACATTAATAAACTTTAAAAATTAGATTCTGACTTCATTATTGTACGTTGACACCAAGAGTGATTAGCTCCAAAAAATATCGTAGTAAAACTATTAGATTTCAAAGATGAGAATAAGATCCTAAGAACTTGAGGCAAGAAGACCAAATAACTAACAATGGCAAAAAAATTTACACTAGCATGCTTTTCAAAACACCCAAGCAAGGTCGCATTTTTTTAAGTCACTGAAAAAAATGTCAACCAATTTAAAAATTTTTTAAAAAAATTTTCTTAGAGAAAGAGTGTCACTCTGTCATCCAGGCTGGAGTGCATTGGCACAATCATAGCTCACTAACTGTGAATTCCTGTTCTTAAGCTATCCCCCCTCTTCAGGATCCCAAGTGGTTGGGACTACATGTGTACACTACCATGCCTGCCTATTTTGTGAAATATATTTTATAGAGATGGGGTCTTGCTGTGTTGCCCAGGCTGCTCTGGAACTTCTGGTCGCAAGTGATACTCCTGCTTCAGCTTCCCAAAGTGCTGAGATTACAGGCATGAGTCACAGTGTGTGGTCAAAAATTTGTTATTGTTCATATATTAGATTTCAAAAAAAAAGTTTCATAAGGTAAAAATAAGTATTTACAACAATAATTTCTGGTAACAATGCAAACTAGAATTAAATAATAATAGCAACAACAATAATACAAAAAGATCTATTCATTTTGAAATAAGAAAATAAATTCTAAACTACTTTAAATCAAGTTCTACTTGAAAAAGGGAATACAAACTGAAATTATACACATAAAAATAAGAAAACAAAAATATTACATAACTGAATCTATGAAAAGCATTCATGATAATAAAATTTATTGAACTAAACATTTATATTGATAAAAAAGAATAAAATTTAAATAATTATATTCTTAGTTCTGAACACCAGAACATAACAACAAATTAAGTCAAAGAGAGCACAAAAAAGAAATAATAAAGAAGCAAATATTAAAAAGGCAGATAATTTATTTTATTTATTTATTTATTTATTTAATTTTTATTATACTTTAAGTTCTGGGACACATATGCAGAATGTGCAGGTTTGTTACATAGGTATACACGTGCCATGGTGGTTTGCTGCACTCATCAATTTATCATCTGCATTTGATACTTCTTCCTAGCTCCCCATCCCCCGACAGGCCCCAGTGTGTGATATTCCCCTCCCTGTGGCCGTGTGTTCTCATTATTCAACTTTCTCTTATGAGTGAGAATATGCAGTGTTTGGTTTTCTGTTCTCTGTTAGTTTGCGAAAATGATGGTTTCCAGCTTCATCTATGTCCCTGCAAAGGACATGAACTCATCCTTTGTTATGGCTACATAGTATTCCATGTTGTATATGTGCCACATTTTCTTTATCCAGTCTATCATTGATGGGCATTTGAGTTGGTTCCAAGTCTTTGCTATTATGAATAGTGCTGCAATAAACATATGTGCGCATGTGTCTTTATAGTAGGATGATTTATAATCCTTTGGGTGTATACCCCTTAATGGGATTGCTGGGTCAAATGGTATTTCTGGTTCTAGATCTTTGAAGAATCGCCACACTGTCTTCCACAATGCTTGAACTAACTTACATTCCCACCAACAGTGTAAAAGCATTCTGATTTCTCCACATCCTCTCTAACATCTCTTTTTTCCTGAATTTTTAATGATCACCATTCTAACTGGAGTGAGATGGTATCTTGTTGTGGTTTTGATTTGCATTTCTCTAATGACCAATGATGATGAGCTTGTTTTCATGTTTGTTGGCTGTATAAATGTCTTCTTTTAAGAAGTGTCTGTTCATATCCTTCACCCACTTTTTGATGAAGTTGTTTTTTTCTTGTAAATTCGTGTAAGTTCCTTGTAGATTCTGGATATTAGCCCTTTGTCAGATGGATAGATTGCAAAAATATTCCTTCATTCTGTAGGTTGCCTGTTCACTCTGATGATAGTTTCTTTTGCTGTGCAGAAGCTCTTTAGTTTAATTAGATCTCATTTGTCAATTTTGGCTTTTGTTGGCATTGCTTTTGGTGTTTTAGTCATGGAGTCTTTGCCTATGCCTATGTCCTGAGTGGTGTTTCCTAGGTTTTCCTCTAGGGATTTTTTTTGGTTTTAGGTCTTACATTTAAGTCTCTAATCCATCTTGAGTTAATTTTTGTATAAGATGTAAGGAAGGGGTCCAGTTTCAGTTTTTTGTATAAGGTGTAAGGAAAGGGGTCCAGTTTCAGTTTTCTGCATATGGCTATGCAGTTTTCCCAACACCATTTATTAAATAGGGAATCCTTTCTCCATTACTTGTTTTTGTCAGGTTTGTCAAAGATTAGATGGTTGTGGATGTGTGGCATTATTTATGAGGCCTCTGTTCTGTTCCGTTGGTCTATATATCTGTTTTGATACCAGTACCATGCTGTTTTGGTTACTGTAGCCTTGTAGTATAGTTTGAAGTCAGGTAGTGTGATGGTTCCAGCTTTGTTCTTTTTGCTTAGGATTGTCTTGGCTCTACAGTATCTTTTTTGGTTCCACATGAAATTGAAAGTAGTTTTTTCTAATTCTCTGAAGAAAGTCAATGTTAGTTTAATGGAAGTAGCATTGAATCTATAAATTACTTTGGGCAGTATGGCCATTTTCAAGATACTGATTTTTCCTATCCATGAGCATGGGATGTTTTTCCATTTGTTGTGTCCTCTCTTATTTCCATGAGCGTTGGTTTGCAGTTCCCCTTGAAAAGGTCCTTCACATCCCTTTCACATTGATTTTGTATCCTGAGACTTTGCTGAAGTTGCTTATCAGATTAAGGAGTTTTGGGGCTGAGATGATGGGGTTTTCTAAATACACAATCATGTCATCTGCAAATAGAGACAATTTGACTTCTCTTCCCTTTTGAATACACTTTATTTCTTTCTCTTGCCTGATTGCCCTGGCCAGAATTTCCAATACTATGTTGAATAGGATTGGTGAGAGAAGGCATCCTGGTCTTCTGCCGATTTGCAAAGGGATTACTTCCAGCAGAGAATTTAAAATAAAAGATCTAATAAATTCAATCCCAGGTTTAGTTAAGAAAATAGCTATAGCTATAAGCTATAAGCCAATAGCTAACTTTATCAGGAAGACAAAGCAGAAACAAAAATATACACAGTAAAAAAATAACAAGAGGAAATAATAATTAAAAAGAAGAAATCATAAAGAGATTAATATGTAGACTTTCATGCAAATATATTTGAGAACCTAAATAAAATCGATAATTTCTGCAGGAAATTCAGGTTACCCAAATTGACCCTATTGGAGTTAAAAAGCTTAAACATACAAATTCTCATAGCGTATGCAAAGATACTAAGAACTACCCTTCCCCAAATTGAACTAGGTCCAGATATTTGAGAGTGTAATTCTATCAATTCTTCAAAGACCAGATAGTCCTAATGCTTTATTGTTCATTGCAGGCTATTGAAAAGGAACAAAATCTTTCTAATCATTCTTGAGATTCAAGGATAAATACAATTCGAAGAAGAAAACTTCAGACCAATTTCACTAATAAATATTGACAGAGAAATTCTAAAGAAAATATTAAGAACAGAATCTGACACCACATTAAGAAATGAATACACGATAACCAAGTGAGATTTATAAAAAGACTGCAATGTTACCTTGGTTTTAGAAAATCCAATAACAACACACACATTATGAATATACCTAAGGGAAAATATGATTATTTTTCTACATGCCAAAAAAGCCTATAACCAAATTCAACACCCATTCTTAATAAAAAACATTCATTAAACAGGAATTAAAAGTTACATTCTTAACATGATAAAAATACATTTACTTTTGTCCTAAAGCCATTGTCTTATGTTATGAGGAAACACTGGAGGTATTTTTGATAAAATTAGGAATGCAGCCAGGATGTCCACTATTTCTGGCACTATTCAATATTGTGCTAAAGGTATTTGCCAGTGCAACTCAAACACAGAAATCAATTAGATGCATAAGAATGGGTAAAGAGGAAACAAACTTATTTCTAATTGCAGGAGGTAGAAAGAAATTATTTAGGCAGGTAGTGAGGGCAAAAGAGTCCTCAGAAGAACTTCCCTCCGAACAAAGCAGTCCAAGAAATTGTTATTTTTTTTTCTAACAAAGAGCAGCCTGAAAAATTGAGCTGCAAAGATAAATAAGAAAGCTGGAAGCTTGCATGGGCGAGTGCTGGCAGCTGCGCCAATAGAAAAGGACTACTTGAGGGCCCGGCATCATGTCCACCATAGAAATTTCATCTTACTTTTTTTTTTTTTTTTGAGATGGAGTCTCACTCTGTCGCTCTAGCTGGAGTGTGGTGGTCAATCTCGGGTCATTGCAACCTGCACCTCCCAGGTTCAAGTGATTTTCCTGCCTCAGGCTCCCGAGTAGCTGGGATTACAGGTGTGTGCCGCCACACTCGGCTAAGTTTTGTATTTTTAGTAGAGACAGGGTTTCACCATGTTGACCAGGCTGGTGTCGAACTCCTGACCTCAAGTGACCCGCCTGCCTTGGCCTCCCAGAGTGCTGGGATTACAGGTGTGAGCCACTGTGTCTGGACGCATCTTCCCTTTTTGTTTGCATGTGTACAGTAAGAAAGAAACGGGCAACATGGAGCAGCTCAGGCTGAAATCTCGCCTGCATAATAAAAGACTGGGGTGGGGGCTGCCAGAGATTCATGCCCTATGCAAATGGCACACCTGGTCCTAAGCAGTTTTTCATGCCCTATGTAGATCAGACACAACCTTGACATCAACTCATCTATAAAACCCCCTGCATTTTGCTAAAGATTGGCAACCCATTTTTCCGGGACCCCTCTCTGTAGGAAATAGCTATTCTCTTCCTTTTGCCTATTAAATTTCTGCTCTTAACCTCACTGTTTGTGTGTCTGTGTCCTTGATCTCCTTGGCTGTGAGACAAACCTCAGGTGTGTCCCCAGACAATGAGGCTGCATCAGTAGTATACCTGGAAAATCCTAGAAAACCATTAATATAACTAACTCAATGAAAGTATTCAGTGAAGCATGATATGAAATTAGCATACAAAAATTAACAGCCTTCATACATACAAATAAAAAAACAGAACTGTTGACGAAAAGAGTCAAACTCTGAAGTTTGAAGAGATTTATTCTGAGCCAACTATGAGTGACCATGGCCCGTGACACAGCCCTCAGGAGGTCCTGAGGAAATTTGCCCAAGGTGGTCGGGGTACAGCTTGGTTTTATTTTTTTGAATTGATCATCTATTTTATGGAAAGCAGAAAATATGGAAGGTATATTTTCTCAAAATGTATTTTGAATTTCTGCTACGGTTGCAGCTTTCTATTTCTTATGACTTTTTTTTTTTTAAGTTCTAGGGTACATGTGCACGACGTGCAGTTTTGTTACATATGTATACATGTGGCATGTTGGTGTGCTGCACCCATTAACTCCATTAACTTGTCATTTACATTAGGTATATCTCCTAATGCTATCCCTCCCCCATCTCCCCACCCCACGACAGGCCCCGGTGTGTGGTGTTCTCCACCCTGTGCCCAAGTGGAACTGAACAATGAAATCAGCTTGGTTTTATATATTTTAGGAAGGCATGAGTCATTGTTGGGGAAACCTGCCCCCCACCGCCCGGTGGGTACCCCGAGTCCGGCGCAGACAAAGGAGTTAGAAAGAGACAGAATAATTGTTTAAAAGGCGGGTCCAGGGGACTGGAGCATCGCAGGCTTGTTCACAGCCCAGAGCTCTCGGGTTCCGCCCAATTTATTGGTTTACAAGCTCCTTGTTCTTAGGACAGAACAAGGGGTAGGAAGGGATGAGGAAAAGGATTAATCAGTGAAGGAGAACTCATGAGTCATTCGATAAGATGTATAGCAGTGGTGGTTTCTGTGAATTTCCTTGAGCAAAGGCATGTGTCTAAACTACTTAAGATCTTTAACTTATTGGAGCTGAAACAGGTGGGAGTGGGTTTCAGGAGGAGCCAAGATGTTTGATTATACTCCACTGCTTCAAGGGAGTGTTACCTCCCTGATCCACCTGTGGCATGCCACTGAGCGGTTATGCTCTCGGGGCATAAAGACATGAAGGCAATAAAGAGACTTTTCTCCTCAGAGGTCGCCCATGGCTCCCACGGGTGTCTCACACAGGGGAGACCAACTCATCTGGCACCCCAGAAACTCTCTTTCCCACAAGCTGTCAAGCAAATACATTTAAGAAATACATTGGTCTGGTTTAGAAAGGTGAGACAACTCAAAGCCGGGGCTTCTGGGCTATAGGTCAATTTAAACATTTTCTGGTCAACAATTGGTTGAGTTTATCTGAAGACCTGGGATCAATAGAAAGGGAATGTTCAGGTAAAGATAAAGGACTGTGGAGACCAAGTTTTATTGTGCCGAGGAAGCTCTCAGCCGACTTCAGAGAGAGCAGGTTTTAAAATGTTTTATATCAGACTTAAAAGGTTGCCTGGCTTTTAGCTGATTATCTCCTGGATCTGGAAAGGAAGGAAGGAAAATAAAGGGGAATGAGGATTCTCTACAGAATGTGCATTTTTGCCACAAGAGACTTTGCAGGGCAATTTCAAGGTATGTCAAGGAAATATATTTTGAAGTAAAACATTTCGATTTTATTCCTTGTTATGCCAGAGACAGACTGGAAAGTAAGTCACAATGTACAGGGTTAAATAAAACCCATCTGATGAAAAAGTAGGGCACGACTCTCCAGACCCCTTAGATAGAAATTTGGGCAAGATAAAAAATCAGATCTTAGTCCTCAGAACATAGTAATACATAGAATCCTATTTATAGCAACAAAGAACACTAAATACTTAGGAATAAAGTTAACAAGAAAATGCGTCAAACCTCTCTTTGAGAAATTTAAAAATGCTACAGATCCTAAAGACATAAAAATACATTTGAAGAAATCAAAAGATCTTAGGTAGGTTCATATGTAAAGTGACATATCATAGAGATTTCAGTTTCAAGTTAATTTATAAATTCTATGAAATTTCAATAAAATAGAATAAACTATTTTATATTGTTAGAACTAAGTTGACATAGAAGTTTATATGGAGGGGAAAAAAAATGCAAGAATTGCCAAGATATTACTGAAAAAGATAAACTACAAAGATTGACTAAGCCCTACCAGCCATTAAAACACACTATAAAGCCTCTGTAATTAAAACAACATGTTCATGGAATAAACAGACAGTATAATAGTGTTACCGAAACACCAGATATTCGATCCAGGTACTGCTGCTTGCGGAACAGAAAGCCAATGACTGTGATGATGAGTATTGCCCAGAAAGAAGGCTTTAATCCGGTGCTGCAGCTGAGTACATAAGAGCTCAGCCTCAAACCCCTCTATGACCGAATAAACTTAAGGGTTCATATAGCAGGGAAGAAATGTAACTACATGTGAGAAAACAGAAACTTGAGGGGTAAGGAAGCTGAGGAGAGCAAAACTACCTGGTGATTGAACAAGTCCCAGAGGCAAAAACTTCTTATCTGAGCAATTTAGAAGGGAGCAAAGACCACCAGGTGACCATCTAAAAGGCCATCTGGGCTGGGTGTGGTGGCTTACGCCTATAATCTCAACACTTTAGGAGGCCAAAGAGGGTGGATCACCTAAGGTCAGGAGTTGGAGACGAGCCTGGCCAACGTGGTGAACCCCGTCTTTACTAAAAATATAAGAATTAGCCAGGCATGGTGGCGGGTGCCTGTAATCTCAGCTACTTGGGAGTCTAAGGCAGGAGATTTGCTGGCACCTGAGAAGTGGAGGCTGCAGTGAGCCAAGATCATGCCATTGCACTCCAAACAGGGGGCCTACAACAGCAAGACTCAGTCTCAAAAAAAAAAAAAAAAAAAAAAAAAAAAAAAAGGCCATCCGGAGGCCAAACTCCTTATCTGGGGAATTTAGAGGTAGTCAGACTTCCCTGGTATCTAAGCCGACATCTCATTCTGGGCCTCTTTCAACTTTGATAAGTAACTAAAATTTCTATACATACTGAAACTAATTTTACAATCCTAAACTCCTGCCATAAGGTCCATAAATGCTCCTAAGGAAAATCCACCAAGGCGTGCTCAGTACTCTTGCTGAGGCTCCCCACTGCACCCTTTTGCACCATTATTCCTTTCTAATAAACCTTCCTTTTTCAAACCTATACTGTTGTCAGAAAATTCCTTTTATCAATCTGTGAGTTGACCACTTCCCGGTGCCAGGGCTCTGACACCTCGCCCAGCAGAAGCAATCATCATGAATGAGGGACCTGAAATCTCGTTGTCTGAATGCGATGATCTGGTGAGTTTCAGTTCTTTGATACTTTTTAAGAGACCTGGGGGTCCTTTCCTGAGGAAGGCACTCAGATAAAACAAATGTAGGTTTTAAGCATTAAGACCAGAAGGGTCAATTTTTATGTTTATCCAAAAAAAACTATCTATGGGACTATTGGGTAGGTTTCAATAGAACAGTAAGTTCAGCTTAAGATCCTAATAACTGTTGAGGAAAGAAGCTACAAAAAAGAAAAAGGATTGGCTAAAATTAGCTAAATGGTATTGAATTAAAAGCCAACATACCATTATAAACTTATTATTTTTAATAAATAGATAGATAGAGATGAAATCTTACCAAAAACCCAAAGTAGCCTAAAGGATTTCCAAATGGCTAAAGCTGGCATAAGTTGAGCAATAAAACATTTATAATATTGGACTGTAAACCAAAAATAAAATTCTAAGTTCCCCAACCATCTGAATGGACTTCCTTTTCTGCCAGGGCACTTAAAATTTAACCTGAAAGGAAGAAGAGATCAGATATGCCTCATTATACCTTTTGGCATTAACAACAAAGACTTTAAGTCTGATAGGACTCATTTTACAACCTTATCTCCCTGAAGCCTGCCAGCAAAAAGCTTCATCTGCGTAGTAAAACTTTGGTCTTCACAACCTATTATGGCAACACAGACCCTTCTATTGATCTCAGGATTTTAGACAAATTCAACCGTTGTCAACCAGAAAATGTTTGAATTTACCTATAGTCTGGAACCTACCCCCTCGCCACCCCTGCCACCTTCAAATTGTCCTGCCTTTCTGTACCAAACTAATGTGTTTCTTAAATATATTTGATTAATGTCTCATGCCATCCTAAAATGTATGAATCCCAGCTGTACCTGGACCACCGTGGGCACATGCTCTCACGACCTCCTGAGGGCTGTGTCACAGGTCATGGTCACTTCACTCATATTTGGCTCAGATAACATCTCTTCAAATATTTTACAGAGTTTGACTCTTTTCAGAAAGATTATAACCATCAAATAAAATGAGCATTGATGAACGTATACTAACACAAATAAATAAATAGAGCAGAAGGATTCTGTCTTCTTTTTAAATGTAAAATGTAAGAGGGAAATAGATCACCATTTGGAAAGAGGACCACTTTAATAATTAATGAAGACAGCATTCACTGGCCGACATTAAAATTAGTGAGTAAAAATTTAAGGAGAAATAGAATTACAAACTCTCAAAGCATGTACTCAATATATTCATTAATTACAAAGGGAATGATAGTGACTTTATAGTGGTGAAACCTGGAGAAACTACCTTGCACAAGTGATCCAGGGCAACACCACCAGTACTAAGATATATCAATATCATGATCTCTGGAATGCAAATGCACTGAGGAAACACTGCCATTTCTATGGTACTCTTGCCGAGAAAACGCAATTTAGTCCATTCATGAGGAAACAGCATACTCAAACTAAGAAACAATTGAAAAATGCAACTGATCAATGCTCTTCAAAAGTGTCAAGGTCATAAAAGACAAAGAATAAACGGGGAAAATGTTATAGACTGTAGGAGACTGAAGAAAATAAAAAAGTGTATGCAATGTGGAATTCTAAGTGGGATTCTGGAACAGAAATAAAATAATTGTAGTTAAAAAAAAAACAGGTGAAATTTGAATAAGTTCTTTTAGTATATACTATTATGCTGGTTTTAATTTTCTGGTCTTGATCATTACACAGTGGTTATGCAAGATGCTAACATTTGGTGAAAATATGCAAGAGATATATGGAAACCCTCTTTACTATTTCTGCAATTTTCTGTAAGTCTAAAATTAGATCCCTTCCCCAAGAGGCTTAAAAACATCAAAATAGAAGGTAGCCTTACTCTAACAGATAGAAAATAGATGACTTACTGCTACACTGTATTACTCTTGTTTGGATAAAGCCCTGAAATGCAGTATTATCTGGAGGTGGAAAATATACAGGCCAAAAGCATACCCTGCCCTGGAACAAAATACAGGAAAAAAAGAAAGACAAAAATAATTAGTTCTCCACCCTTGTCTAGCTATGCCCAATAGTTATGCCTCTCTCAAAAGCTTTTCTTTCGTCCTTTTAAAAATTTTTGCTTGACTGAAATTTCAATCATGTGTAGAAAGTAAATAATTTAAGAATGTGGTTTCTATAGCCCTTTAATTAAAAATTACTGAAACTGTTTCTCTTTATTGTGTTATTCTAGGTTCTTATGGGTTAATATAAATATTCTCTTTGATTTTTTCTTTTTTGGATTTTGGTAAATGGCACAACCAGGATGGATAAAAACAAGGTTGGACATTTTAAATAAATATATTAAAACCATCCCTGCACTGCAGATGTACAAGCATACCTATTTAACCTAGGAGTTTCTGAAAGTCATGTGTCCCTATAAGTACATAAAAACTGTATAAAAAGATACCAACTTAGTGCCAAAATTTGTTTAAATTAATCCTCCAGAAAGGAGAACTAAAAACAATGCCTGAATATTACCAGGAGGTAGATGAAAAGTTATGAAACGTATATCACTTTTACAACTGTGCATGAAGAAATGCATTATAAACGTTTAGGGTTAAATTAGGAAAAACGAAATCATTCAAAGATACTTGGTGACAAGTTCTTATAAAAATTTGTCATGTATGAACAATAAAATCATGAAATCCAAGACTAATTAGTGTAATAAAAAGAAACATTCAAATTAGTCAAAGTTTTACTACGTTTTATTTGAATTCTATTCAAACGTATTTGATAACACTAACTTAATTGTATTGTTATTGCTGTACTTATTCTCTTTCTGAACTTAGCACTATCTTAGCACTATCAGTTGTTAACTTAGTATGATGCCCAGCCCAAAGTAGACATTCTATATATACTTAAAACAATACATAAAAATAGTATACTAGTCATTTTGGATATTTCACAATACAGTTCCTACTTCTTAAATCTATTCTTTTCAAAAAGTACTGCTATTTTCTTAATTAAGAGTTATGTGTATTCTCTGGGATAATTTGGAAAACTAAAAAAGCAAACTCAACAGCCACCTTAGACATAACCACTGCCAGTGTTTGGAAAACGTGCTTTTAGTATTTACCACTTTAGCTCTCTATATACATCAGGTACATTAAGTTTGCTTTTGCATTTACATGGCATATTGGGTATATTCTTCTTGTCATTTAAGATTTTTCTGTGATGTTACTTGTAATTATTCCACAACACTCCATTATAAAGAGGTACCATATTTAGGCACGTTTTTGATTATTTACATCACTATAAATATTAGGAAATAATATATAACTGTGCAATAAATGTTCTTGAGACTAAAATTGAGAACAACTTTGTGTATTTTGAATTCATCCCTCATAGAAAAATTCCTCACTTCAATGTGGTGCACATGATAAAATTTTACTATTTATTGTCAAATTGTTCTCCAGGAGTGCTGTGCATTTCCACCCACAAGGGTAGGAGTTTCTGCTTCTCAATAAAATGCATGCTTTAATATTATTTGGAATGGATTATTTCAATCTAACTAATATAAGCTTATTTTAAATGATATTATAGAGGAAAGCTAGGAAATAATATGAGCCATTCAAATAATTAAGAACATATATGAAAGTATAGAAAGACAGAATATATCTGATCCATCAAGCTCACTTATATAAGCCAGTATTTTAACAGTCACTTGCATATTCTAAGTAAGAGAAGTAGGAACAGTACTTACTTTCCTTGTGGTAAAAAACAGTAGTTCAATACATATCTACACAACTGCCACAAAATTTTTTTAAAAGCCATTAAAACTCTAAAAACCACAGCAGAAAAAGAAGTAGACACTTCAAGGGAATTTATTAGTAGTTCCTCCAAGTTATTCAGTAACTATTATTAGTTTACAAACTATTTAGCAAAGGATACAAAAGTTTAGCTGAAGGGAGGTGGTCATAGTAAACAGAAACAGTTGCAGCTTTGCAACCTCTAATTACAAAATTCTGCACTTGGAGCACAAATCTACCAATGCTAACTTCAATGTAAAGACTAATTGAAACAAAAGAGGTTAACAGTACAGCAGCACATGTTATAACACACATATATGCATATATTATACAAGAAATCTATATATTATGAAAATATATGACAAAATAATTGTGAAATATATTATAAAGGGTGTGTATATTGTATATTGTAAAACATGCCTATATATTGTAAAAATATCTAAATACATAAATAAAATTAAAGGTATGTGTATGTGAGTGTGTATATATACCTATATACATCTATAGAATATGGTATACACCTATATATACCTATGGAATAGAATATATATAGGTATATATATAGGTGTATATATACACACACACACACACATACATACACATGCACACACAGACTCTTTCATATTTGGGGATATTTTCAGGAACCACTCTTTCACAATAAGTGCCCCTAATGGGAAATCTTTCCTGAAGGAACTTTCTTAATTTTCTAACCATAACCTCACTCAACTTCAACCAGGACACATTCTATGTTGGAAAAATTCTTCTCATTGCCTGGGGAGGATTCCTGAACAGTTTCCTTTCCTATAATATTTAGTTACTGAAGCTCATTTTATTACGGTATTCACTATTCTTTGAATAAGTAATACTTTAAAGATGTAGATTAAAATTATGAAAGAGAATATAGATGCAATAATGTTGAAATAATGGTAATTTTTTCCAGATATCATTGGTATAATCAATGTTTATGACAAGTGCAGTAATTTCAAACGATCTTTTATTAACATACTTAATTTTTAAGAAAATAGTTTATTTTTTGGAATAAATACAGGTATTCACTACATATAAAGGATTGTTTCAGAGTGAAAATGTGCAGGCCTTGTTATCAAGAAGATTAAAATTTATTGGAAGATCTAAAATAGGAACAATTATCAGTACAATAAGGTAATATTTAAAAAGTAACATAAGGCAAATACATAGTGCTAGTAGGTATAAAATACCAAGTTTAGACTACGAGAGAGCTTTATGAGAAAGCATATTATGTAGATTTTTTCTCAGCTTTAATGAGGTATACTTGACAAATAAAAATGAAATACGTTCAAGACATAATGTGATGATATGATATATATCTATATTTTGAAATGTTTATCACACTCAAATTAACACATCTATCACAATTAGTTATGATTTGTGTGTGTGTGCATGTATGTGAGTATATTTAAAATTTATTCTCTTTGCAAGTGAATAATGCAATAATATTAACTATAATCACAGTACTGTACATTCTGGAAATATATTCATTTTATAACTGAAACTTTTTACCCATCGACCAACTTCTCCCATTTCCCCTACCCTACAGCCACTGAAAACAACTATTCTATTTCTGCTTTTATGAAGTCCATGATATATATTTATACACACACATACACACACACACACACACACACACACACACACATATATATATATGAGATATCTATACCTTTTTGTTGTGTTCATTGCAGAATTATTTACAATAGCCAAGATATGGGAAGAAATGAAGTGGCCATCTATGGATGAATGAATAAAATGTGGAATGTTATTGGAATATAATAAAATTAAATATTATTCATCCATAAAAAGAAAGAAAGCTTGTCTCTTGCAATAACATGGATGCATCTGGAGGATGTTATGCTAAATTGTATAAACCAGAGACAAAAAGGCAATTACTGTATAATCTCACATATGGAATCTAATCTACAAAAAATGTCTGTGGATTTTAAATAGATTACTTTCTTACATGGATATTTGCTACTGTTGTCATATGTATTACATCTGTGCACATTATCAATCCCATAGTACAATATTATGCTACTCTTTTTTTTTCTAAAAGTTTTATAGCTTAATGTTTTACTTCCAAGTCCATGATGAATTATGAGTTAGTTTTGGTATAAAGTATGACATTTAAGTCTACATTCATTCTTTTGGCCTATGGACATCCAAATACCCCAGAATGATTTGTGAAAAAGGATATCCTTCCTGCATTGAATATTTTTGTGTGTATGTGTCTTTGATAAAATTTAGTTGGGCACATTTGAGTCTATTTCTGAGTTCTCTATTCTGTTTTATTGACTTATGTGTTTATTTCATTGCCAATATTGCCCTGTCTTGATTAATATAGCTATGTATATATTAATATAGTATAGCATTAATATAGAGTGGAGAGATTTCTTCTTTTATTATTCTTTGTCCAGATTGTTTTAGGTATTCTAAGATCTGTATATTTCATAATGATTAGAAAAAGCTTTTGTATATGCACAAAAACTTGGCTGGAATTTTGATAGAAATTGCATTAAAACTGTAGATTAATTTGTAGAGATTTGACATCTTTACTGTGAATCTGAGTCTTCCTGTCTATGAACATAGTATGTCTTTTCGTTTATTTAGGTCTTCTTTGAGTTCTTGAGCATTTTATAATTTTGAATATATATATATATATACAATTTTGAATATATATATATTTTATATATACATACACTGTACATGTTTATTAGGTCTATTTCTATGTATTTCATTTCTTTGAAGCAATTGTAAGTGGTGCTATATATTTAATTTTGGTTTCTACATGTTCCATTTTAGTAGATAGAAATGCAGTTTATTTTTATGAGTTGATGTTTTGCTACCGCCTTACTGAACTTTGTTATTGGTTTTGGGAGTTTGTTCTTTTGCATATTCCCATGTCTTCTGCAACAACAACAACAAAAAAGTTGTATTTTTTCCTTTCAAATATAAATGTGGGTTTTTAATTTTTTTGTTTGTTTTACCTTATTGCAGTGGGTAAGACTTTCAGTACTATGTTGAAAAAGTATAATGAGACTGTATATCCTTGACTGATTCTCAATCTTAGAGGTAAATAATTTAATATTTCACATTGAAGATAATGTAGTTACAGGGATTTTGTAGATGTTCTTTACCAAGTTGAAGTAGTTTTCATTCATGCCTAACTTACTGTTTTTATCACCAATATACATTGAATTTTGTCAAAAGCTTTTTCATATTATAATTTTTATTCTGAAGATTGTTGACATGGAAGATACCATTGATTGATTTTCAAGTGTTAAACCAGATTTACGCACCTGAAGAAAATCCCAGTTAATCATGCTGCATAATTCTTTCTGTGTATTGTTAGATCTAATTTTCTATGTTTTGTTGAGTATTAGAATACCTAACTTCCTGAGGTAACTTTATCTATATTTTTCTTTTTATATTGTCTTTGTTTGGATTGAATATCAGGATAATATTTGCTCAATAAAATTTCCCTAATTTGCTATTTTCTGAAAGAGATTGTGTAAAATTATTATTAATTATTCCTTAAACGTTTGACAGATTCTTCAGTTAAACCATTTAGAATCTGGAGATTTCTTTTATTGAGAAGATTTTAAATGAAACATTCCAGTTTTATTGGTTATAGGTTGAGTCAGATTATCTATTTCATCTTTGATGAGTTTTTGCCGCTTTTGGTTTTAAGAAATTGGTTTATTTGTTTCTAAGTTGTCAAATTTATGAACGTAATTTTAAAAATTATTCCTTTATTATCCTTATAATAAAGGAATTGTAGTGCAGGATCTTTCGTGATAACTCCTTTTATTCTTAATACTGGTGACTTGTTTATTCTCTATTTTTGTCAGTATTACCAAATAGAGTTTAATTAATTTTATTCAATCTTTCAAATTACCAGCATTTAGTTTCATTGATTTTTCTCTATTGAGTCTCTTTTTGTCATTCTATTTATTTTGGGGTCTCATCTATATTATTTACTTTCTTTTTTTCCTTTGGGTTAAAATAACCAATGAAATAGATCTTCCCTTACTAGTCACTCAAGGTGGGACATTAGATGATTGATTCGATACTTTTTCTTTTTCCTAACATAAGTATTATTACTATACATGTTTCTCTCAGCATGGATTTAACTGCATCCTACATGTTTTAGTATGTTATATTTTCATTCTCAATTATGTATTTTAAATATTTTTAGACTTTTTTACACATGTGTTATTGATTTTGTTTCTTTTTATTTCTAAGTATTTCGAGATTTTCCTATTATCTTCTGTTTTCAACTTGTAGTTTGATTCCATTATGGCCAGAGTGTAATTTCAATCTTTAACATTTGTTGAGGTTTATTTTAAGCCCCAGGATATTGTCTTTGTTGGTGAATTATCCATGAAATTCCTTTTTTTTTTTTTAAGATGCATCCTAATGTTATTCAAGTTTTTATAATATTAACCAGAATTGTAGTTACCTTACAATTTCAAAAAAAATATGTATATCTAAGAAGTTACCTGAAGTGTAAATGTCTAATTATGGCTTAATGTGTTATGCATCTAAAGAGTTCCGCTTACTTCTAGAATCAAAGTGTAGTGTCAGGAAGAAAAAAGTCCCTAGACTGAGAAAAAAGGGTTTGGGATGCTGTATTTGACCTTGAGCTCTGCCTTTTGTTACCTCTTTGATTTGGGGCAATTCATTTAAACACTTTGAAGTTTGGTCTCCTTCCCTGTAAGATAATAATTATATAGGGCTTGATGTAGAAATATTCCTTAAAAATACTGAAATATTCTTTAATACCTGTCTAAAGAATATGAAACTTCACGTGATAAACTAGTAAACTCTCCAAATTATATTCTCTTTCATTGTAAAATTTATTATTTCAGTGGGAAATGTATTTTGATGACATAAGTGCCGAATTTTGAGGGGACAGGTAGAAATTGGGAGAAAGGTAGGGATTTTTTTTTAACTCATTGACTTGTTTATCAAATTGTACCCTTAGAGTTACAAGTAACATATTGAATTTGTACCCTTTACCAAATATTGGTCTGAGATTCAGAGGAAAATTAGGCACTATTCCTGCTGAAAGAGGTTCACATGGTGGGGGAGATGAAAACAGAAATAAACAAGAAATTGTTTTAATATGGTCATAGAGATGTGAAAAGCAGAAGGAGGTTGCAAACCAGGCAGCTAGAAGAGTAGTAACATAATTAGCCTTAATATGGGATTTCACTGAAAACTCAGAAGGAGCTCAAATCTGCCCTTGGTTGAGCCATTATTCTCATGTTGAGCATTCAGCTCCTGAAAGGGACATTACAACGAAGCACAACTTAAACCTCATATTCCAACTTTGAAGCTTGAGAGTGTTAGTTCCAGAGTTTGTCCAGTTTTAGTGTTTCCTCTAACTTTTGTATAATTCGTTGCTTTTTTGTCACTTTCACTAAATTATGCTTATTGGTAGAGACCAAAGAATGTGTACATTTTACAGAAAAAGCTACAACACTTATTTTTCACATATGAGTTGTTTGGTACATTTTAAATTTAATATATAAATAAACTATATAAAGAAATTTCCTTTTTTTCCAAGTTTAAAATTTCATCAATAAACTGATATGATGGCATATATAAAGCACCTCTCTTTAAAAGTTTTGCTAACTTATTCTTTTTGTTCTTTTATTGTACTTGCTGATTTACTAAACAATAAATTAGAGGGGAAACCAGTAGCTTGGTTTCCTCAATCAACTCACTATGTGGCACGGGCCACCGCAAGTCTAATATTCTGTATCTGATTTCCCTGCTTATAAAGCATGT
This sequence comes from Macaca thibetana thibetana, assembly GCF_024542745.1. Classification (NCBI taxonomy): domain Eukaryota; kingdom Metazoa; phylum Chordata; class Mammalia; order Primates; family Cercopithecidae; genus Macaca; species Macaca thibetana. Next base: position 29,129,163 of record NC_065590.1, read on the forward strand.
TTTGTTGCTGGTGGTACTAAGGACTGTCAGGAAGATCCAGCTAAAATAACCTGCCATCTGTAAATAGATCTATAGATACAATAAAACAAAAACTATTCCCCTCTACTTTACTAACTCCGTATCTCCATCCGGTGGTGCCAAACAGTAACTTCAGGCAATAAAAGCTGTAAGAAAAAAACAAGTTTTGCTTCAGTGTTCATCATTCTTGTATTTATGAATGTGTTATGGCAAATATTATTATCTACTGCTCATAAAAGAGCATAATTAAATAAGGTGTTTATTTTCTAAATTATAATATATAATACTACACTAAGTTATATGTTGATAGAAAATTGGAGGTGGTTGAGAGAAAAATAATTCTTTACTTTTTTGATGGAATTTTTGACTTAATTTAGTTTTTGACTCATTTCTTTAAATAAAAAAATGAAGGTAAAAAAATTCCATATTTACATCATATTCCCTAACTAAATATGTAAATATTTGTTCTTCCTTTTATGGTTGTTGATTTATCTCAGTACAAGAAGAAATTATGACTGCAAAAAATATATTATTTAAAACTTAATGTTACTAAAGAAAAATTGTGCTGAGTTTTGGCAATAACTTACAGTTTTAACAAGTTATCTGTGTAAGTTATTACAGGAACCACCCAGTGCATTTTTTCTCTCTCAATTCTTGTCAATTTTTGTAAAATACCACTTTTTGTTGCTTAAATGTTCCTCTGCTCCTTAAAAAAATACTCAACAGAAGTCAAAAATTTCTACCTTTGACAATGAATATAGTTGCTATGGAAATAATTATGACTTTTGGTATAAAAAGGATCCAAAACTAGAGAATTTGAAATGTTAAGAAATAAATATACCATTATCATGCAAAACTGCTTGGTAAAAAGAGACATTTAAAAAATGTATACTGAATTAATCAGAATTGTTTCTAAATAGATTTCCAAAATCCTTTTCTTTTTTTTTTGGAAAAGTTTTGTCAGCCTCAAAACTTTTAATAAAGTGCAGTAAGCAAATGGAAGCTTTGTGTATGACCACTCCACACTGACTCATGAGTTACTTACATGTAAAGCAAAGAGGTTTTAAAAATTGAATATTTTTTTCCCAATAAAAAGTTGAATACTGAGATTACCTGGCATGGTTAATACGCAGTTTAAAAATAATTATTATTTTCTACTGTAGGTAATGGTTTTACTTTTCCCCTTTCTGTTGTCATATTTTTATCCTTCCTATCTCAGTTAAATACATGATTAGGAAATAATATTAATATAGCAGCTTCTTTTTTTATTATTATTATTACGCTTTAAGTTCTAGGGTACATGTGCATAACGTGCAGGTTTGTTACATATGTATACTTGTGCCATGTTGGTGTGCTGCACCCATCAACTAGTCATTTACATCAGGCATAACTCCCAATGCAATCCCTCCCCCCTACCCCCTCCCCATGATAGGCCCCGGTGTGTGATGTTCCCCTTCCCAAGTCCAAGTGATCTCATTGTTCAGTTCCCACCTATGAGTGAGAACATGCGGTGTTTGGTTTTCTGTTCTTGTGATAGTTTGCTAAGAATGATGGTTTCCAGCTGCATCCATGTCCCTACAAAGGACACAAACTCATCCTTTTTTATGGCTGCATAGTATTCCATGGTGTATATGTGCCACATTTTCTTAATCCAGTCTGCCACTGATGGACATTTGGGTTGATTCCAAGTCTTTGCTATTGTGAATAGTGCCGCAATAAACATACGTGTGCATGTGTCTTTATAGCCACATGATTTACAATCCTTTGGGTATATCCCCAGTAATATGATGGCTGGGTCATATGGTACATCTAGTTCTAGATCCTTGAGGAATCGCCATACTGTTTCCCATAATGGTTGAACTAGTTTACAATCCCACCAACAGTGTAAAAGTGTTCCTATTTCTCCACATCCTCTCCAGCACCTGTTGTTTCCTGACTTTTTAATGATTGCCATTCTAACTGGTGTGAGATGGTATCTCATTGTGGTTTTGATTTGCATTTCTCTGATGGCCAGTGGTGATGAGCATTTTTTCATGTGTCTGTTGGCTGTATGAATGTCTTCTTTTGAGAAATGTCTGTTCATATCCTTTGCCCACTTTTTGATGGGGTTATTTGTTATTTTCTTGTAAATTTGTTTGAGTTCTTTGTAGGAAATAATATTAATATAGCAGCTTCTTTTTAATTATTTGTGTTCAACTGTAAACTGAATAAGTAAATAGAGTCCGTTTTTATACTATTATTAGAGTCAATGTCCACTAAATATATTTTTGAGAATTGAAAGAATATTCATGTGTGAATGCATACACATTGTTCCAAGCCTTTTTATTTCACATTTTCACTTTTTTCTTAAGTATGCATCATGCATCTCTCCATGTTAGTACATAAGGATTTACCACAGTGTTTCAAATGATTGTAAAGTATTAAAACTATAGATACATTGTAGTTACTTAATCAATACATGATTAAAATGCATTGAGAATTTTAAAATGTAAATAGTATGCATGTGTAAAATGAACGTATTACATAAGTAGATGCACATACATATGGAAAACCAAAGGGAATTTTTACAACCATTTTGTGAAGTCTCTGTTTATGCACATACTTTTTGAATCCATGGAAGTTATTTTAATTGGATAAGTTTAAATCATTTAAGGAAAATAAATATCATTTAAGGAAAATAAATATATTTTTAGAATTTTAATTAAATTTGCAAAATTGACCTTCACAAAGACTGAAACAGTTCATGTCATTTACTGTCAGTAGTGAGAAATTTTAATATTTTGGTAAGAATGAGACATTTTATTGCATGTCAGACATTAATTTAGACACAGGCTGGGCACAGTGGCTCATGTCTGTAATCTCAGCACATTAGGAGGCCAAGGTAGGAGGATCATTTAAGCCCAGGAGGTAGAGACTGCGTTAAGCTGTGATCATGTGCCTGCACTCCAGCCTGAATCACAGAGCAAAGCCCTGCCTCAAAAAATAAAAAAAACAAAATAAAATAAAATAAAATAAAATAAAGCTAAAAAAATAGACACATAATATATACTTAAGGGAAAGGCAGCTTTGTAAGAATTACAAAAATGTTAAAACAGTTACCACGGAAAAATATAAGTTATTGTTTAAATATGTTTAGAGTTCTGAAAAAAAAAAAATTCTGTGATGGGTCTTAGGAAATCCAATTTAAGTCCTCCATTAATGCACTATGCTTTTGTTATTATGATTTTTTTAGGTCCTGTGAAGTTTCCCTTAGATGCTTAGTTTGCTGGAATACCCTGAGAATGTGAGAAAATTATAAACTTTCTAAAACTTGGTAATTTCAGACCCACAAACATGAGTAGTAATGACCTTCAATAAATCAGCGAAATAGCATAGTAAAGTCAAAGATTAAGTAAACTGAACTAAACTCCTGCCACAGTTAGAGAAGTGAACTTCTTTCAGTTGTGTTTTTCTTCACATGACAATATCATTTACAGTTGCTCTTCCCATAACCATGAAAATGTATCCCAATGATAGGTAAATGAACACAATTAGGGGCAATGCAGCTTGTGCCTCAGTGCAGAGATGCTCACACTCAGTAGTCTCATATGAACAATCATTAAAATCAATTGGCAGAACAAAGAGTGAGGAATGGATGTCCCTTCATCAGCAGTTTCGGATGAGAAGCCAATGATAACAGGAATGTGGTTGTCAGAAATGTGATAAGCGCAAACTTATGAAAGATGTTATTTATGGGCCGGGCGCGGTGGCTCAAGCCTGTAATCCCAGCACTTTGGGAGGTCGAGGCGGGTGGATCACGAGGTCAGGAGATCGAGACTATCCTGGCTAACATGGTGAAACCCCGTCTCTACTAAAAATACAAAAAACTAGACGGGCGAGGTGGCGGGCGCCTGTAGTCTCAGCTACTTGGGAGGCTGAGGCGGGAGAATGGCGTGAACCCGGGAGGCGGAGCTTGCAGTGAGCCGAGATCACGCCACTGCACTCCAGCCTGGGAGACACAGCGAGACTCCGTCTCAAAAAAAAAAAAAAAAAAAGATGTTATTTATGAAAGATCAGTCATTATTTTAATTATTCTTTCACAGGATACAAATAAGCAAATTTTACATTAACAAAGAAAGAAATACCAACATTTAAAATGGTAGCCCTTAGCAAGACCTACTGATTCAAATCTCAAGCATCTGTTTTTCAGTCATTATTGTAATTGATGTATTTTACCAATATACTTTGGCCAATTAACATTTAAAATTACTTTTGGGTCAGGAAGCTTTCAAAATCTTGGTCATGATGCAGTGACTAAAGTTTCTGGTGAACTTCTCAATATCAGTAACTATGTTGTATAGCCCCACTTTAGACGATTTGACAACGATGAACAATTCCAGTTTTTTTCCAGGACAACCCTAGTCATACAAAAGGATAAATAAATGGGATTGCAGAATGTCATGGTATGATGATGATAATAACATTAGCAATTATAATAATAACCAATTACAATAACAACTGATATTTACTTATGATTGAAAAGGTCCAGAGTTTATGTGAAATATTGTTTTAACCAGGATAAAATAGGTTTATGTTACATTAGGATCACACACACACATGCGCACATAAGCATATACAAACAGAAACAAGTTCATTTCTAGCTTACATGAAATCCTCTGTAGGTATCATGAAAGTAGAAAGCAGCTGACCTTCATGGAGCTGTTCAGTGGTCTGAACTGCTGCAGTTTTGTTGTGCTGACAATGGCCACTCATGCCTCTGAAGGCGAAGAAACAGAGAATGGTGCACTAATGCCTACTGTTGTATACTTTTGTCTTGGAGAAGGTACTGTGAACTTCTCTTCTCAGCTCATTGGCTCTGCCATGTATATATGAGGAATGAAGGGAAGCAGGAAATACTTGAGGAGCGACCATAAGCACTTTGTGTATATTTAATGTTCATAACAGCCCTGCGTAGGAAAGCAAGAAAACTACCCCAACGATTCAAGAAAGCTTATGACTAGAGGCACTCAATTTCAGTTTTGTATCTTCTGTTGATGTCTTCACATTGAAAATGAGATTACTGCCTCATATAAGTAATTAAAGAAGTATTATCAAGCAAGATCACTCATTCGAACTACGTAAATACATAAAACATATTTTTATGCCTAACTCTGAGCCTAGTTAAACAGTTATAATAAAAGAGCATTTAACACATATAGTAAATGACAGTTTTGATTAAATACTATTCAGTAGATGCATATATATAAAAATAGGCATATATATATAATGAAATAAAACAATGTTAGAAATAATTAATAAAAATTACCTACTGAATAGTAGTTTACAAAGTACTTTCAAACCATCTTTTGGTTGATGAAAAGCAGCTGAACACAGTCATTAATAGCACAGACCTTGGAGTCTGAATTGCTTGGGGTGCATCTGGTAAACACTTAATTCTGCATTTCTATTTTGTGTGTAAAACATCAATGATAATACGACCAAGCTCAAAAGGCCATGTGCAAATTAAATGAATGAATACATATAATATTCTTAGAACCATGCCTGGAATATAGCAAACATACAATAAATGCTATTTTTGCAGCTATTATGTAAATTTTCCAGTCGCTTCTAGGGAAGCTTCTAGTTGCTTCTAGTCAATATTGTAAGACTGGCTCTTGTACTCATGAAGACATCCAGGCTTAGAAAGTGGAATTGTGCCCAAACATCACTTATTGCTCTACTTCCATGTCTAGCATTAGAGGCAATAAGTAAAACTCAAGGATTAGCAGTTTTCCAAACATTTCTCTATTCAAGTCCTAAAAATCAGCAAAATTTCCATGCATGTTTTTAGTGTTTAGTCAGTGATCGTCTGGGACCTGTGATTGCATATAAAGGCTTGTGATTGAATGAAGACTAGTTTTCCATTTTTCTAATACCTTACAGGAGTTTATTCACGTCATTAAATTTGTAATCTAAGTGCTGACAAGCTCATAATGTATCTCAGCGTAAAAATCCTCATTCACATTCTTCTTACCGTTATATTTATTTTCTGGGTTCAGGCACAGGGGTGGACTGTGAGGAGAGGCAGTGTTATGCTTCAGTAAGAATAGAATATTTTCTTAGTCATACAGATCTGGATGCAAAATATACTTCTGTCATTAACCAGCTGAACAACAATAGAAATGTCTTTTTAAAAGTTAGCCCTCCTCTGTAGAACAAAAATTAAAATAGCTTTCCCATATGTTATTGTAGGAATTAAAAAGTAGTTTAAGTTTCCCTTGGTCAACTTAAAAATGATTCAATATATGCATCTTGTGTTGGAACACGGATTTAAATGAATTTATGGAATGAATAGGTAAAAGTCAAACTATAATTACCCATTAAGGGAAATAATCTACTACTGTTATTAAAACGATAGAATCTTAGGAGTGTTTTATGACTCTGGCATATCTTGCCCTTTGAATGAATTAATCTAAGGTCAGATCAAGGAAAAATAATATTTGGCTTTCTTTAGTTTTTTAGTTAATGAACACAGAAGGTTCTTAAAACATCAGAGTAAATTTCAGCCAAAAAAGAGCAACTGGCTATTAGCTAATGCAATCTGCCCAATAGCAAACTAAAATGTCTACAGAAAATCAAAAATTATGGAAATGAAAAAAGACTGTGAAAACTAAAACTAACAATTTAACCTACATTTTGGAGTCTCCATTCACTAAAAGGTATTTAGCACCAAATTTTTAAAAATGCAGAAGCCTAATTAACATATTATTGTGGGGAGCAAGAAAATATTCTGTACTTCTCCCATTTCTAACCATGCTTTGGAGACAGAGACCTATGTTTTTATTCATTCCACTGACAGATATTCCCCTTTCAGATGTCACCTACCTACTTCTCTTATATATTTCAGATAACAATATGGCAAAAATATAATAGTTGAGGGTACACTGAAAACTAAAAGTTATAAAACATACCACGTAAATATGTACATCTAAGAGGCGGGCAGATCACGAGGTCAGGAGATGGAGACCAACCTGGCTAACACGGTGAAACCCCATCCCTACTAAAAAATACAAAAAATTAGCCAGGCGTGGCAGCAGGTGCCTGTAGTCCCAGCTACTTGGGAGGCTGAGGTGGGAGAACGGTGTGAACCCGGGAGGCAGAGCTTGCAGGGAGTGGAGATTGCACCACTGCACTTCAGCCTGGGCAACAGAGCAAGATTCCATCTCAAAAAAATAAATAAATAAATAAAAATAATAAAAGAACATTATTTAAAAGGACAAAAAGTAAAAATAAAAGTTATGAAGTCACTAACAATATTGTTTCTGAAATGAAATTCTTGGACAAGATGCTATGTTTATCTATAAAATGTAATACTGTACTTACCTCATAGAATTGAATGATGGATGCATTAATTTTATATTTCCTGAATTCCCAGAAATGTGAGAATGACTTAGTCTTCACAGATCAAAGGTACTTTTGCTGAATATAGATCTCACAGTTGGTAGAGTTTAAGTTCAAAATTTTATGTGTTTTCTTCAATTGTCTTCCTATGTAATGTTGTACAGAAATCTGAGAAAGCCTAATTTTGGAAAACAATAATAATTATTAGTTTTAAATTCCCTGATTTTTGTGAATTCAAAACTGATTACGTAAAGAGATACAAATGACGTGGTACTAAAATTTCACACATTGTGTTTGGACCAAAAAATTGGTACAAGTAGATGAAGGAAACTGTTAGTGCGGCTTCAAATCCTTAAACTTTCCTTGACCTTTGGATCCAAGGATTCCAATATGTGTAATTTATTACTAAATACTCAGGAAAATATAAAAATATATGAAGAAAAATATGTTTTTGATTATGAAAGCCTGGAAATACACTTTTCATTGATAAAGAATACAGCTGTCTAAGAGAATAAAATGCAGCCACTAAAAATAATGACATAGAGAAAGAAATAGGTACATGGAAAACAATTCTTAATATGTTAAAACCACTTTTCTGAAAACAGTATTTGTAACATGATTCCATTTTTTGCATGTCTTATTTTACTTTATTAAAAATTATAATGTGACATGCAAAATGTTTAATGTAATTTTTCTAGGTATTGACCCTTAGTTTATCTATTTTCTTCTATTTTATTTCCTGTTTGATCTTACTATTCTTGAGACTGGACTCAAAATAATTCAAGAAAAATAAAATCACCTTTTAAAATCTAAATAGGGTGTTTTTGGATCTTTTGTGTTATTTGTGGTATTGCTAGGCTGATAACGCTCTCTAGGTTTTAAAATTTAAAAAAAAAAACATATTTTTACTTATTTTCTTCTCTTTCTTTGAAACACCCTGTCCCCTAGTCCATAGAATTTTATACAGTTTCAAAGACATACTATTTGAGAACAGTTAAAGTAGTCAGCAAATAATATGTTTTAAATAGACAAAAGCAATTTTTGCAAATGCAATAATGTTATGTCTCATTTAGCATACCAAGTAGAGGACTATTTTTGTGTGTATGTGTGTATGCTGTGTGTGTGTTTGTTTTCCAGTCTGCTTTTAGGAGAACATTGGCCTCTTCTTGTTTACACTAAACATAGACCACTTTTATCATTAAAATGACACATTTTTAAAAATTAAATCACTGTTTTGTTCTTTCCCTAACATTATTCCCTCAACACCACACATAATTTGTATATCAGCTAAAAAACATGAAACTATAAAAAAAAAATCATGATTTTTGGAGTTCTTGCCATTTGAGGAAATACTGTTATCTTTTATAAATAAATGCAAGAGCTGTAATTTTCAGGAAGCATAATCACATGTTTAAGTTAAAGGTATGCCTTTTTACAACTTTTGACCTTTCTAATAGTCAAGGCAAGATATGTAATTGATGCTTATTCTTTAATGACTAAAGGAATGAGTAAAAGTGACCTTTTGATAGCAGCTCTACTTAGTGATTGTGCCAAGCCTGCAATTGGCATAATAGAATTTATAAAATGGGGCCCAGGTATGTGAGTGTGTATAAATGTGTGTGTTCTTTAAATACCCATAATGAAATTGAAATACTAACTCGACATAGGTTTTCTGCCAGCTGGTCCTAGACAAATAACATTCAGCTCTTTTATGATTCACCTTCAGGTGACAGACATTTAGATTGCAAGTTTTCTGTTTTGCTTTGTTTTGTTTTTTAAACTTTTATTCAGCCACTGCATTAAATCTGGCAGTACAATGAGCTAACAATTTAGTAATAAAATCAATTATATTGTGTTTCCCAGGGTTTTTTTTAGCACTTTTGCATTTATAATCTCATTGATTTATTAAATCATAGAAGGTAGATATTAATAAATGTGTAGATATTAATATATGCATAATTTTCTAATGTTAGACAAATGTCAAGCATATCTTCTGTCATAACTACTATTTAGCCTTTACTGGTGGTCTTTTCAGTGCAATAAGGCAATGGAAATAAATACATAGTATAAAAGGCATTAAGAAAAAAATTATAATTGATTTTATCAGTTGAACACGATTGTTTAAATAAAAATAAAAAGGAATCTACCCCAAGTCTACTAAATCAAATAAGTGAAATCAACAAAGGTACATGAAAAATGTTTAAATGAAAAAGCAAGTGCAATTTTATACATGCACATATATATATACATACATATATATATATATATATATAACCTTAGAAATTGAATAAAACTTTCAGTGGCAATAGCGGAAAAATAACATAAAACACGAGAAATAGATTTAATGAAATATATGAAAAACATACTTCCTGATAAACACAAAGCATTAGTGAGAAAAAATTATGATAATTTAAATAAATAGATATATAATGCTTCTAGTTGTTAAATGTAATGTCAGAAAAATGTTGTTTCTGCCAAATGACCTATAGAATCAATGCAATTCTGATTAATATTCCAAATGTATTTTTTGTAGAATTTCATAAAAATGAAGTAAGACTTATCCAGCGATATAAAATCTATGGATTTTTCACGATTATCTTGCCAAAGAAGAATAAATTTGGAAGACTCCATACTGTCATATTTTAAGTTCTACTATACACCTATGATAATTAAAACAGTGTGAAGTTTCTGCAAGATTAGACAAATAGTGAAACAGAGAGCAAAGTTAGATATACATATATACAGTAAATGATTATTTATAAAGGTGACAATAAAAGCAAAGGTAATAGACATTCATATATTTTGCTAGAAAAACTGAATCTATAGGAACAAAAATGAACAATGTTTAGCTATATTTCATGCCACACAAAGTTGACAGGGATGATTGTAAATCTAAATGCTAAAGTGAAAACTGTATAGCTTCAAAAAGGAAACATAGAATACACTAATTACCATGAGTTAAAAAAAAACAAAAAACCTTTTTTTCAGACAGAACTCGCAAACACTGAAAATGAAAGAAAGTAAAATAAATTAATTGATTCCTCTTTTTATCAGAAGAATAGGCCAGCTTCAGATTTAGATAAAATATTAATAATACATATATCTGACAAAAATCTTCACAAACAAAATATATAAAATAACTCTTGGGTGAGTGTGGTGGCTCACACTGTAATCCTAGCACTTTGGAAGGCGAAGATGGGTGTATTGCTTGAGCCCAGGAGTTTGAGGCTAGCCTGGAAAACACATCAAAACCCCATCTCTACAAAAAAATACAAAAATTAGCCTGGCATAGTGGAATGTTCTATCGTCCCAGCTACTCAGGAGGTTTAAGTAGAAGGACCACCTGAGCCAGTGGAAGTCAAAGCTACAGTGAGTGGTGATCATGCCACTGCACTTCAGCCTGGGTAACAGAGTGAGAATCTGTCTCAGAAACAAAAACTACAACAACAAAAAACTAGAAATCCAATTTTTTAATAGGCTAAAGTATAAAAATAATGTTGAAGAGACATTCCACAAAATAAGATATATGAATGGTTAACAAGGTTTTGAAAAGGTATCCAATATCACTAGTGATTAGTGAATAGCAACTAAGTCAATGTGAGAAATTACCAGAAACCTACTAGAATGATGAAAGCTAAACCAAATATTGAGGAAGATACACAACAACTAGAACATTGCTAGGACAAAACTCATTGGCAACAGAGTGTAAGTTTATCATAGAGCTATCATATGACCTAGTAATTTAATGTCTTTCTAGATATTTATAGGACTATACACAAAATTGATTTCACTATGGGGAAGATTGTGACTCACTGTAAAGGACTGTGAAAGATAATCTTTGGGTTTTGGTTACACAAGTGTTTTAGTTTGTTTCATGCTGCTAATAGAGACATACCTGCGACTGGAAAGAAAAGGAGGATTAATTGGACTTACAGTTCCACATGACTGGGGAGGCCTCAGAATCATGGGGGCAGTGAAAGGCACTTCTTACATGGTGGTGGCAAGAGAAAAAGAAGAATATGCAAAAGTGGAAATTCCTGATAAACCCATCAGATCTCGTGAGACTTATTCACTATGAAGAGAAAAGTATGGAAGAAACAGCTCCCTTGATTCAAATTATCTCCCAACAAGTCCCTCACACAACTCTGGGGAATTATGGGAGTACAATTCAAGATGAGATTTGAATAGGGTCACAGAGCCAAACCATATCATTCTGCCCCTGGCATCATGTCTTCACATTTCAAAATCAATCATGCCTTCCCCACAATCCCACAAAGTCCAAAAGTCCATAGTCCCAAGTCTCATCTGAGAAAAGGCAAGTCCCTTCTGCCTGAGCCTGAGCAAGCTAGTTATTTCCTAGATACAATGGGGGTACAGGTATTGGGTAAATACAGCCATTACAAATGGGAGAAATTGGCCAAAACAAAGGGGTTACAGGCCCCATGCAAGTCTGAAATCCAGTGGGGCAGTCAAATCTTAAAACTCAAAAATGATCTCCTTTGACTTCAGGTCTCACATCTAGGTCATGCTGATGCAATAAGTGGGTTGCCATGGTCTTAGGCAGCTCTGCCACTTTGACTTTGCAGGGTACAGCCTCCCTCCTGGATGCTTTCCTGGGCTGGTATTGAGTGTCTGTGACTTTTCCAGGGACATGGTACAAGCTGGCAGTGGATCTGCCATTCTGGGATCTGGAGGACAGTGGCCCTCTTCTCATAGCTCCACTACATAGTTTCCCAGTAGGGACTCTGTGTGGGGATTCCAGCCCCATAGTTCCCTTTTTCACTGCCATAGCAGATGTTCTCCATGAGAGCCCTTCCCCTGCAGCAAACTTTAGCCTGGGCATCCAGGCATTTCCATTCATCTTCTGAAATCTAGGTAGAAGTTTCCAAACCTCAATTCTTGACTTCTGTGCACTCACAGGCTCAACACCATGTGGAAGCTGCCAAGTCTTGAGGCTTCCACCCTCTGAAGCCATGGCCTGAGCTCTACATTGGCCCCTTTAAGCCATGGCTGAAGCTGCTGGGATGCAGGACACCAAGTCCCTAGGCTGCACACAGCACAGGGACTCTGGACTCAGCTCACAAAACTTTTTCCTTCTAAACTTTCAGGCCTATGATGGGAGGGGCTGCCATAAAGGTCTCTGATATGCCCTGTAGACATTTTCTCCATTGTCTCAGTGATTAACATTCTGCTCCTTGTTACTTATGCAAATTTCTGCAGCCATGCAGAATTTATGAATTTGAAATTATTTGAAATTATGAATTTCTTCTCAGAAAATGGGATTTTCTTTTCTATCATATTGTCAGGCTGCAAATTTTCCAACATTTTATGGTCTGTTTCTCTTTTAAAACTGAGTACCTTTAACAGCACCCACATAAACTCTTGAATGCTTTGCTGCTTAGAAATTTCGTCCTCCAGATACCCTAAATCATCTCTTTCAAGTTCAAAGCTCCACAATTCTCTGTGGCAGGGGCAAAATGCCACAAGTGTTTTTGGTAAAACATAACAAGAGTCACCTTTGCTCCACTTCCCAACAAGTTCCTTGTCTTCATCTGAAACCAACTTAGCCTGGATTTCATTGTCCATGTTATTATCAGCATTTTGGGCAAAGTCATTCACAAGACTCTAGGAAGTTTGAAACTTTCCCACATTTTCCTGTCTTTTTCTGAGCCCTCCAAACTATTCTATCCTCTGCCTATTACCCAGTTCCAAAGTTGCTTCCACATTTCCAGGTATCTTTTCAGCAGCACTTCACTCCTGGCACCAATTTAGTCTATTTTCATGCTGCTGATAAAGACATACCCAAGACTGGGAAATTACAAAAGAAAAAGAAAGAGGTTCAATGGACCTTACAGTTCCACATGGCTGGGGAGGCCTTGCAATCATGGCAGAAGGTGAAGGCACGTCTCACATGGTGGAAGACAAGAGAATAGAGCTTGTGCAGGAAAACTCATGTATTTAATACTGTCAGATCTTGTGATACTTATTTACCATTGTGAGAATAGCACAGGAGAAATCTGCTTCCATGATTCAGTTACCTCCCACCGGGTTTCTCCCACAACACGTGGGAATTGTGGGAGTTATAATTCAAGATGAGATTTGGGTGGGGGCACAGCCAAACCATATCACAACCCGTGAGTACTGTTTCATTAACATAACTGTGACATTTATACCTATTATAAAAATAATTATCTCCATTATGTGTTATAAATTATATCAGTATTTTAATAATTGATAATTTTAACAAAGTAATATTTATATGTTAAAAGCTTCCTATAATTTGTTTCTTCTCCTCCATTACTTCATCTAAAGCAGAAGTTTGTAAACTATAGCTTGTAGGTAAAATCGGCCTCTCCACCTGTTTTTGTAAATTAAGCTCTATTGGAACATGGTTATATTCATTTGTTTATGTATTGTCTAAAGCTACTTTTTTGTTATAACAGAAAACTAATTGCAACACAGCGTATATGCCCAATAAAACTAAACTATTTAATATACAGAAAAAGTTTGCCAACCTCTGATTTAGAGCAATGTTCTGTGTAACTTCCAGAATCTGATGCAAGAGCAGCTTCATCATATTAAAAGATTTTTCACTCTGCAGATTTTCAAATTGATAGTAACAGACTGATTTTAAATGGAAACCAAACAATCTAATGTGTCTATGTGTATAGCATGCTTTCATGAAATCCTGAAAACTGTCAAAGTTGTGCATCTTACTTACAAATTTTAATGTTAATTTCTCTCATTTATTTGTGGCAGGAATATGTCAGTGTAGTTCCACTACTCAATTTTACTCATATTTAGAATAAAAGAGGTGATGTTTAAGACTTACTCCATTAGTAAGCTGCAATTCATGAAATCTACATATAATTGACTGAGCCTGGAAATTTTTTTTAAAGTTTGTAATAACTCTTCTATAATATAAATTGAAATTAATTTCAAAATGGAGTAAAAAGGAAATTGAAAATATAAAAATAAAAATATCATCTCTAAAACACAACGGGACCGAGACAGATCTATTAACTGATACTGATAGCTGATATCATGATAAGTATATGCTATATAAACTAAAGCACCACCAACATCAGCCTTGCAATTACAGTGATATATTTACAAATATCTAAAAGAAACGTGAATTGAATTTGAAATATGAGATCAAAATCAAGTCTGGATACATGTTTTATTTGGTCCCAAAAAGTACTCACATATTGCTATAATTAGTATGAAAATATCACTAGTAGTCTAAGTGCCATAACTATGTTTTTAAAAAGCCCTGAAGCAAAAAGATGTAATGAGAGAAAAGATGGGAGAATAAAACAGGAGAAAATAATTCCCTATATATTCTCCAACATGAATATATCTTGTTACATATGGTAAGAGTCAAATTAAGGACTGGCCAGCTGGGCAGTTGCCCATGACACTTAAATATAAAATATAGAATTTTCAAAATGAAACAATTTGGAAACATATAAATCGGCCCTGTTTTCACTTAGAGGGTGATATCTTTTTACTTTTCATTTTCCCAGTTCTATCAAGACACAACTGACAAATGAGAATGACATATATTTAAGGCATACAATGTGATCTTTTGATGTATGTATACATTGTGAAATGATTACCATAATCAAGCTAATTAATATATCCATCACCTCACATAGTTACCATTTTGGAGGATGGGAAAACATTTAAAATTGACTCTCAGCAAAGTATACAATACGGTACGATTAAATACTTTTTTTAAAACAAAAATTATTTGATATATATATCCATAGCAAAATGGTTACTGCCATCAGGCAAATAAACGTATGTATCAGCTCACATAGTTAATGCATTTTATTTTTGTGGCAAGAGCATTTAAAATCTACTGTTTTAGCAAAATCTTAAATATGTTCATTTAAAAAACAAAACAAACAAAAAGTATTTAACACAAAATATTGTCCAGTACGTTTCATTAAGCCATGTGTACATTCTGTTGCAAAGAATGGGTAAATTTATCCTGGGCATTCCAACTGGTGGTGATCAGATGTGGAACTGGAATCTGAAATTCTGTTTGTTTGTATACTGTATTCTACATTTGTCCTTCTGTATTTCTGTAGGTGTTACAAGTTTTGTTTTTGTTTTTGTTTTTTAACTTTTATTTTAAGTTCAGGGGTACATATGGAGGTTTGTTACTTAGGTAAACTTGTGTTTACTGATGTGTTGTACTGATTACTGGTGTGTTGTACTGATTATTTTATCACCCAGGTATTAGATCTAGTACCCATAGTTACTTTTGCTGATTCTCTCCCTCCTCCCACCCTCCACCATCCTATAGGCCCCAGGCTGTGTTCTTCTCCTCTATGTGTCCATGTGGTCATCGTTTAGCTATTTAGCTGCCACTTATAAGGGAGAACATGTGTTATTTGACTTTCTGTTCCTGTATTAATTTCCTAAGAATAAAACCCTCCGGCTCTATCCATCTCCCTGTAAAATACACACACACACAATCAATCAAATACAAAAATTACAAGTAGCAAACTTAATACAGAGTCAATGTCCCAGACATTGTGATAATGTCCCTTTATAAGACGATGTCTCATAATTATGATAAAATTTCTGACTTCAAAAGCTTATATTTAGTAAAGTTATGATAAACATATGAACATATGTATACACAAACATGCACACACATCCTCTCACACGAAGACATACATATATACTAGAGGGAAGGAGGAAAGAGAGTGGAGGAAAAGAGAAAGCTGACCATGTGGAAATCCAGTAGAAGATTATGAGAAGTGGGTGCAGGAAATATCAATGCCTTGAAGAGTTCCAACTGTGAATTCACTGTTGTACATGACTTCAAGCCTTTTACATATTTTAATTCTACATTTTTCTTGCTAAATCAATTTCTGGGTTCACTTATGCATCTTGATTAGACTTTATTCCTTCAAGACAGAGAACATACCTAAATGACAAAAATTATCTTTTGGTATTTAAAGTAAATGCATGGTTACATTACAGTACTAACTTCCTGTGAAAATTAGCTTTGCATTAGTATATAATGATGTGCTGCCTAAAATACTTGGAAAACGACAAACATAAAATAAAATTAGTAATGTAAGCAGAAGACATACATTTTGAGAAATGCATTATTAGGCAATGCTGTTGTATTTGTTTTCATGCTTCTGATAAAGACATAGACAAAACTGGTCAATTTACAAAACGAAGAGGTTTAATGGACTTACAGTCCCACATCCTGGGGAAGCCTCACAATCATGATGGAAGGTGAAAGGCACCGCTCAACATGGCAGCAAACAGGAGAAGAGAAGGTGTGCAGGGAATCACCCCTTTTTAAAACCATCAGATCTCATGAGACTCATTCACTATCATGATAACAGTAAGACCTGCTCCCATGATTCAGTGACCTCCCACCGGGTCCCTCCTACAACATGTGGGAATTCAGGATGAGATTTGGGTGGGGACTCAGCCAAATCATATCCGTTTTCATTGTGCAAACATCATAGAATGTACTTACACAAACCTAGATGGTATAGGCTACTATACACCCAGGCTGCATGGTATATTCTATTTCTCTTGTTAGCGGTGGAGAATCCAGAGCAGTCGCCAGCAACCTCAATTCTTGCCTCCTCAGAAGAAAGAATTTGACTAAAGTGCATAAGACAGAAGAAGACACCGAGACACATTTTAAAGCAGGAATGAAAGTTTGTTAAAAAGCTTTAGAGCAGGAGTGAAAGGAAGTAAAGTACACTTGGAAGAGGGCCAAGTGGGCAACTTAAGTGATCAAGTGCGTGGTTTGACCTTTTGACTTGGGCTTTTCTACGTTGGCATACTTCTGGGGTCTTGCATTACTTTTTCCCTGATTCTTCTCTGTGGGTTGGCTGTCTCCATGATCAGTGGCCTGCTAGCACTTAGGAAGGGGCAGACACAGTGTGTTTACTGGAGTTGTACTCATGCTTTCTTGAGGCATTCTTCTCTTACCAGCATGGCATTTCTAGAGAAATGTCATATACCAGTTAAACTCTGCCATGTTTTCCCTTTAATGTGCATGCTTGAGCTCACTCACCCAACTCCTGAGATCTTATTGGAAAGTTGCTGATCACGAGTCATGTGTTTTCTATCTATTGGAAGATTGTCCTTCCCTGGTGCCGGCTGTGACAAATTAGTATTTTAAAGAAACAGTTAACAACCATCTGACCATCACCTTATAGTTGCCTGATATTCTGGTGTGGGCTGTGGCAACGGGTGGGGAGTCTCTGCTGCTCTGCTCATGCCTGACTAGCTACCTACCATAACATTTCATCTCCATCCTATGGGTTTCTTGTGCCTGCAGCCTTGGGCTGGCCTATATCCTTGTCTCTGTTACTTTGTAATGACTCTTACTTAAAGCATTTTAGCAACAAAATGATTTTTTTTTTTTCACATATTCCGATTTCCCATGTTCTTTAAGTAGATGAGAAGTCTGTTTTTCAGCTAACTGCCACAAGGGACTGGACCTCCTTCCCTACTCCCTTCCAATATGACCTTGAAGGTTTTGATGCATGTTAAGAAGATGTAAGTAATTAGAGAAAGGGAGGCTACAAGAGAAAGTGAGAGGAAGTGAGAGGAATACTCATGAAAAGCCTTCATGCGCTCACAAAAACAGCAGCCCTTGCATTCAAGAAGACAATGTTTATTTACCCTCTTGATGTAACGTAGGAACGTCCAGAGGACTTAGGGCTTGGGCTAAAAACTCACAAGTGACGAAGGAAAAATTTTCCCTCCTCCCAAAGGGGTGCTAACTCAAAGAAAAGGAAGTAGGTGGGACCTTAAAGGGTCAAAGTGAGGCCCTATGCAAGCAGACAAGCTGCTTTAAAGGCCACCAAAAAACTTGGCCTTGGGGCATAACAAGAATAAATACCATATGGTAAGTCATAAGGAGCTGGGAGAACCAATGTTACAATTAGTAACTGGCCTGGCAATTTGCCAGCAGACAGGGAAGGGTTGGAGATCATCTGAGCTGATAGGATAAAAATAAGTATAAATCTTAGGGATATCCTCAAGGGAGCTCATGTCTTTGCTGCTTGCAAGTGCAGTAAAAATGATAGGTGCACAAATAACAAGGAATGCGTATAAGTCATATGTCATGTGAAATGAAAGCAAAGGGGCAATTTGCCCATGAGGCAGCTGGTCCAGGTGGTGCCCAAGGCCATTTCCTCATGTTGGTGCAAAAGTAACTGAGGTTTTTCCTATTACTTTCAATGGCAAAGACTGCAGTTACTTTTGCACCAACCTAATAGAACAGACACAGAGAAGACAGGTAAATAAGCAGCGCAGTTTCTTGGGAAAGTTGATTTTAATTGAAAAAGCAGAGGAAACCCCAGACATAGCACAGTTTTAGGCTTTAGTTCTACTGTTCTAACAAGCCTTCTGCCCATTAGTGCCTCAGTTCTACTGGGAGTAGACCCCAACCTCCTTCCCACCCCTACAAGCCACCCATCAGTGTGAGCTGAGAGATCAGTCAGGGGGTGTGGGAGCAAGCCACTTGTGCCCAAGAGAAATTGTTCTAAATGTTGGTTAGTAAGCAGGAGAGTGAAAAGACAGAAGAAAACTGCATACAGAGGTTGAACACCTCCAGCCAAAGAAGCTGAAGTGTAGAAGTATCTTACCACTGGGGAATGTACCTGAGCCAGGCGGAAACTAGGTATGTTATTGGTGGCAGGTGCCCAAGTTACTGACAGTGAATCCATGACTCTGCAGCAACCTCAACTCTTGCCTCCTCAGAAGAAAGAATTCGACTGAGGGGCATAAAGCAAAAGAAGACACCAAGGCAAGTTTTAGAGCAGAAATGAAAGCTTATTAAAAAGCTTTAGAGCTAGAGTGAAAGGAAGTAAAGTACACTTGGAAGAGGGCTAAATGGACAACCTAAGAGATCAAATGCATGGTTTGACTTTTTGACCTGGTATTTTATACGTTGACGTCTTTCTTGGATCTTGCATTCTTCCCATGATTCTTCCCTTGGGGTGAGCTATCTGCATGAGTAGTGGCCTGTGAGCACTTGGGAGGAGAGCGTGTGCTGTGTTTACTGGAGTTGTACACATGCTCACTTGGGACGTTTTCCCCTTCTCAGTGTGGCATTTCTAGAGGAAGCTCATATACCAGTTAAACTCTGCCGTTTTGTTTCTAAATGCACATGCTTGAGCCCACTCACCCAGCTCCTGAGATCTTATTGGAATGCTGCTGATCATCAGTTTTAGGTGTTTTCTATAATATCTACTGGCAGACTGCCCTTCCCTGTGGCCAGCTGTGACCAATTATTATTTCAGGTAGACAGTTTACCAACCACCTGACCATCACCTGATGGTCACCTGACATTCCTGATGTGTGTGTCTTGGGGGGCCTCTGCTGTCCTGCTTATGCCTGATTAGCTACCTACTGTAATACTCCTAAGCTATAAAACTTTACAGCATATGACTGTACTGAATGTTATAAGTAGGCACTTATAACACCAAGGTAAGTAGTTGTGGATCTAAACATAGAAAATCTATAGTAAACCTATGGTATTATAATCTTATGGGACCAGTGGTACATACCTGGTTGTTTGTTGGCTGAAATATTTGCAGTGACTGACAATATATACATATAAGTGTATGTTCGTACGCTTCACAACAGCTCCGTAGATAAATGATCAAGCATTAACTAAAATAACAGTTGCTTTCTGGTCACATCTTCTCCTTTGTAACAAGTTGTTTGCTGACATTTATTGGTAAATTTCAAAACGCTCATAATTTTGACTCAGCAATTACACTGCTATGAAATTATATTGAATAGTAGTAGTATTCTATATATATTTAGAGTAAAAAGATATATAAGTAAATAAATATATGGGAGAATGGAGTAAAAATAGCTAGTAACATTAAACTGTGAAAGAAATGGTGTTATTTGAATATTAGTTAGAAAAGAAAGATTGGCAATTATATTTTATTCCTGTTATAAACTCATCTTTAAAATCACGCATAAGAAAACTTCAGGGAATATATATGTTAATACAATAAGTTCTAACCCTAATGCAATAGGAAAATGTGGGGTTGGATCCCCCACCCATTGTCTTTACTGGGACAACACCTAGTGGAGCTATGAGAAGAGGGCCACCGTCCTCATGATCCCAAAATGGTAGAAACACTGCCAGCAGATTATTTTGGAGCTTTCAAATTTGCCTGCCCTGCTGGATATTGGACCTCCACTGGGTCCATAGTCCTTTTGTTTTGGAAACGGCTGTATTTACCCAATACCTATACCCCCATTGTATCTAGGAAGTAACTAACTTGCTTTTGATTTTCCAGGCTCAGAGGTGGAAGAGATTTGCCTTGTCTCAGATGTGACTTTGGACTGTGGACTTTTGAGTTAATGCTGAAATAAGTTAAAACTTTAGAAGACTGTTGGGAAGACATTAATGGTTTTGAAATGTGAGGACATGATATTTGGGAGGGGCCAGAGGTAGAATGAGATGGTTTGGCTGTGCCCCCACCCAAATTTCATCTTGAATTGTACCTTCCATAATTCCCATATGTCATGGGAGGAACCCAGTGGGAGTTAATTGAATCGTGGGGTGGGTCTTTTCTGTTCTGTTTTCATGATAGTGAATTAGTCGCACAAGATCTGATATTTTTAAAAATGAGAGTTTCCCTGCACAAGCTTTCTTCTCTTGTCTGCCACCATGTGAGACGTGCCTTTTACCTTCTGCCATGATTGTGGGGCCTCCCCAGGTATGTACAACTATAAGTCCCTTAAGCCTCCTTCTTTTGTAAATTGCCCAGTTTCGGGTATGTCTTTATCAGCAGTGTGAAAATGGACTAATACAGGCTGTAATCAGAAAAGGTTTTATATTGTACTATAATTATCCTTTTACTTTTGTTTTGTGTGTGATTTTTTTGCTACTGATCGATGAAAATGAGGGTAAGCTCCATGATATTTGGATCACAGTCAAATAAAATTGCAATCTCAATTAATAAATAATATGTCAAATCTAATATAATTATAAGGCCTTTAGATTTTACTTAAAGTTGTAGTTGCCATCCTTGCTTAGCTTGGACTGGAAGCAGGTTGGTCTTTTGTAGAACAAAAGAATGTGTCCATCTCCTACCCAGCTGACTCATGATTTCCAGGCCATCCAGCTATGCTAAATAGAGAGCAAGTGAGAAAGTGGGCAGAAAATTTCTTACTTGACTAATATTCTCATGAGGTAACATTAAGTTCTTTGGGTATGAGAGGTATTTAATCTATTTAATTTTTCTGTAGGAAAGAAATAGAAATCTAACCTGTTAGCTGGAGATCTCAACTGTGAAGTTCCTGTGAAGTGTGGAAAAGAATACTGAGTCCACAGTTTTGTTGATTAGCTCTGTTTTCTAAGCCTTTTGGCATCAGAGGTTGACTTTCATTCTGGTGAGGTATAGCCCCCATTCTAGGTGATGACCATACCCTGAACCCCAGACTATTGTGGCTCATATCTGGTCCATGGGAATCACTCACTTTTTTTCTGAGATACCTTGGGAGATCAGACCAATCCCCACACACCCACCTCTCCCTGGCCCCATAGTTAAGTCAGGCTGACCAACTCTTACTTTCTAGACTCTAGACCATGTGAAACACACAGTCTCTTATTCTCTCTAATCTGAAGAGATCATTTAAAACGTCTCCAAGTTGGAGGAGCTCTCATTACAGCATCACTTTTTGCACTTGGGATAAGGGGGAAACATCAACAACTTTGACAATATTAAAATATTCTCTTTACTTGCCAACAACTTCCAATTCACTATAGTTTTTGGCAGTAAAATTTAAGAGCTTTGAAACTAGATCAATTACATCCTTTATACATTTTACATCCTGACTTCTCTATCACCTTGGAGTGTGGCACTTACTGCTTTAGTGACCCAGGCAAAGGGCTGAGCCTTTGAAAGGTAGTGAAATCTGTGCACAGCAAAACTTTAGAGTCTGCGAATGACACTACCTGGGCTGCTGTGGATGGCAAGACTTATATACCAGAAAAGAAATGGGAAAAGTTGTGCTTTTTTTTTTTTTTTTTTTTTTTTTTTCTTTTTGAGACGGAGCATCGTTCTGTTGCCCAGGCTAGAGTGCAGTGGCGTGATCTCAGCTCACTACAAGCTGTGTCTCCCGGGTTCACGCCATTCTCCTGCCTCAGCCTCCCAAATAGTTGGGACTACAGGCGCCTGCCACCAAGCCTGGCTAATTTTTTTTATTTTTAGTAGAGACAGGGTTTCACCATATTAACCAGGATGGTCTCCATCTTCTGACCTGGTGATCTGCCTGCCTCAGCCTCCCAAAGACCTGGGATTACAGGCGTGAGCCACCACGCCCGGCCAAAAAGTTATGCTTTAACATCCAATTGCTCATGTAACATTTAATATTATCAGGAATTTGATGAATAAATTCCAGTGTCTTATTTACATATTTGGTCATCATTGAAATCTAAACATATTTTAATACTTGTCATATTTGATAAGGCAGTCCATCTTTAACAAGGCAAGTCCCCTGGTCCCTCCTTTTTGATGAACTATGATTTCTTTAGCACCACCTGGGTTTGTTCTTCTGATATTACAAGTTTATTGGTTTCTTCTCAGGTTCAGTCGTCAGCTCCTCCTCTTTAATTTATCATTAAATATTAGAGATCATTATAACTCAATCCTGGACACTATTATTTCTTATAGTGTCCATTTTCTCTACAGAATCTCATCCAATTAACTCAGGTAGCATTTATAAGATGATGTGTCCAGTATTATAATTTTAAGTCATGCATTGCTATAATAGGTGTAACTGTCTACCTAATATGTCTTTTTTGAATATCTGAAAGATACCTCACATTGAACATGTCAGTAACTGTATGTATGACTGACATGCACACAGCCCAGTCTTCTCAATTTCTTCTTCATGTTCTCATATTTATGTGTCCTCTTCAAGCCTGTATTCATCGGTTTCTATAAAAGTCCCACAGTACATACATCATGTACAACTGTTATGGGATCCTTGGGTTGCTTTTCTGGCCAAAATCTTTGTGGCTGGTGGCATCTTTGCCTGAGTTCTGCTCAGGCCCACTGGACTCATTTCACCCCCTCAGCCTGGCAGGCTGTGCTCAGCTCATGCTACCAGCCTGGATCCCATGCCTGACAAGGGAGAATCAGGTGTGGAATGGCAAGGGATGTGTGAGCAAACATGTGCACACTGCACACAGTCAGACATGCCACACACTGTGTGTGCACATTACACACAGTCAGACATGCCACACCACTGTACACAGTCAGACATGCCAGCTGCTGCAGCAGGGCTGGCAGCTCCAGGTGCCAGCATGGGCTCTGGCTCTCTCAAAGGCTACAGCTGGACCCAGCACTGGGAAACACAGTGACACCCAGAAGTTTAGAGACACCAGGAACCACAGGGCTCCAAAGAGGGAGTCACAACCCTTGCTCGGGGAGCTCCCAGGTCTAGGCTCTCCAAAGGGCTGTAGGTCTTCTCTTTTTCTCTTTGTCTGTCTGTGGTGAGCAAGAGGCATGTTTCAGGCCTGTTTGTGTTACAGCTCTTTTAGCCTCACCATTTGGTGGGTCCTGAGTTCTTGTTCTGTGATCAGGAAGAATGAGGTACACAGACAAGGAAGGCTGAGCAAGATGAAGAGGAACTTTGCTGAGCCATAGAACTGCTTAGGGGACACCTGCAGCAGGGAGCTCCTTTCCACAGCCAGGATATACTGTCAAATGTTCAGCTCCTAGCAGAGAGGGCAGCTCCTCTCTGCAGCTGGCTGTTCCAATGAGTGTTCAGCTCTAAGTGGAGAGGGTAGTTCCTCTCTGCAGCTGAGTCTGCGTTTGTTTGTTTGTTTGTTTGTTTGTTTGTTTTGAGATGGAGTCTCACTCTGTTGTCCAGGCTGGAGTGCATTGGCGTGATCTCAGCTCACTGCAACCTTTGTCTCCCAGGTTCAAGCGATTCTCCTGCCTCAACCTCCCAAGTAGCTGGGAATACAGGCGCACACGATCAGGCCCAGCTAATTTTTGTATTGTTAGTAGGCGTTTCACTATGTTGGCCAGGCTGGTCTCGAACTCCTGACCTCGTGATCTGCCCACCTCAGCTTCCCAAAATTTTGGGATCACAGGCGTGAGCCATGGCACCCAATGGAGACTGGCAGGTTTTTCTGAACCTCAGAGAGAAGAAAAAACATACTGACTGGTCCATGGGCAGCCATGGGTGGGTGAGAAAATGGCACCACAAATTCCAACTCCACTCTGCGGGACGGGCAGACCAGTTCCCAGCCTTCAGGCCCTCCTGGGGACACACCTTGTTTTGCCCAGGAGCCTGTCTGCCTCCTGCCACCATCGATGATGCCCAGACTGCTCGTGCCTAGGGACACCTGCAGGTCAGCAGCAAGCTGCCTCAGAACCCTCCCTGTTTCACAAACCCTTGTGCTTGTTGGCACCCAAAGTCCAGAAGGGACCAAGGCTGCAGGGGGTCAATGTGTCAGCACTGCCCTAAGTGCGTGCACACCTAGCTGGGGTGTGACAGTGCCTGGGCTTAGCCCCAACCAACCCTGCTCCAAGACTGAAGTGAGTGCCAAGAGCTGGGAGAGGCCAGGCAGCAGGAGGAGAAATCCCCAAGCCTGTGAGGCAGGGTGGGGGGCTTCCCAGGCTCTCAAGGAAGTAGACTGCAGAGAGATCCGGTCCTGCACCTGGGAGGTGCCTCCTCGCAGCTTCCGGGTGGGAGGGCTCCGGTGCTCACTGGGCTCCTCTTTGCCCACAGCTT
Source organism: Macaca thibetana thibetana (assembly GCF_024542745.1). NCBI lineage: Eukaryota > Metazoa > Chordata > Mammalia > Primates > Cercopithecidae > Macaca > Macaca thibetana. The sequence continues at coordinate 29,154,336 of NC_065590.1, forward strand.
TGTGCCTGACTGTGCTGCTCCCCTGCCAGCAGTTGACTTAGCCTTGGTCCCATTTTGGCAACCCCCAGGGTAGCGGGCTCCAAGATGGCTCCTGCTTGTGGCTGGCTTTCAACAGCTTCATGGAGTGTGGCATCCCACAGTGTCCAGCTCCACCTCCTTTCTGCACCCTCCTCGCAGCAGCATCAGGCAACAGCCTCAATGAGGGGCCAGGGTCCAGATGAGCAGAGGCTCTGGGCCTGGAGGCAGTTCCTGCCTGGCCATGTGAGGGTGTAGGTGGGGCAGTTGGCTGCATCGGAGATGCAGGGCACAGGGGATCCACCGCCACCACGGCAGCTCCTATAGCTGCTCCTGCCCCCACCACTCGCTTCACTTCACTGTATCCAGCACAGAGGCAATGGCCATTCCAGACAGCCTATGGCTGCCTTTAGAACCCTCATATGATTCCACATCTGTCTAGAACTGCTATCCTCGATCTCCTTTATCTAGTTATAGGATAATTATTAAAACAAAGTCTTAGTTCAAATAGTATATTCTTGGTGAAACAATTCTTAGGCTTCTAAACAAGGTCAGGTCTCATTTTATATGCTCTTCAATCTAACTTCTGATTAAGTTTTCCTTAACACCTGTCAAAATACTTTTGACTGATTTTTTCCTGTTTTTTTTTTTTTTTTTTTAAGATGGAATTTCACTCTTGTCACCCAGGCTGGAAAGCAATGGTGCGATCTCAGCTCACTGCAACCTCTGTCTCCTGGGCTCAAGTGATTCTCCTGCCTCAACCTCCTGAGTAGCTGGGATTACAGGCGCCCGCCACCATGCCTGGGTAATTTTTGTATTTTTAGTAGAGATAGCATTTCACCATGTTGGCCAGGCTGGTCTCGAACTCCTGACCTCAGGTGATCCACCAGCCTTGGCCTCCTAAAGTGCTGAGATAACAGATGTGAGTCACTGCGCCCTGCCTGATGTTTTTCCATAATTTTTGTTACTCCTAAAGGTTCTATGAAAATGGAGACTTACTATTTTATTCACCACGGAAATTTTAATACCTAACCTATTGCTTGGTTAAAAAACAGCAGACTATTTTTGGATGAATAAATAAACATGTTTCTACAGAGTGTAGTGAAATTAATAAAAAATAAAGTGTGATTTTTATACCTTTATTATTAGGGTAAATTATGTAAAAATAACAAACAATGACTTAGAAAACTGAGGACAATTAATCCTTTCTAGCAAGAGTAAAATTATTTCAATATAATTAAGTTACAAAGAAAAGGGAAAATAAAAAATAATAGCATGTTCCTAAATAGTGAATAATTATATAAAATATTAATATATTTTTTAAACTATGAAAAACATAAGTAGCTATTTCTAAACTACTTGAGAAAAATTAAATTTATTTACATCAGGAAGACTAAAATTAACTCTTTCTTGTTTTCAAATTTTTTTCTGTGTATTTAAAAACTATGCAATATAAAAGATTTAAGAAATAATAAGTAAATACTTTGGCGGACTATATATGAATAAATATGTGTATGAATATTTCTTCTTCCACTGCAGTATTTTCTTTTCTTTAATTGTATACTCTGCAAGGATTGCCAGTATTGTATTAAAAGTTATACAGTATTTAAATATCTGTCTATTATACGACATTAAATGTCTGTGTCTATTACACAGATATTTTAATACTAGGTTTTATTACAAAGTATTGTAGGTTTTATTACAAAGATATTATGTCTAATGTATCAATATTAAGCATGATGCTTGCTGTGGGTTTTTGACTGATACATTTTATTAAAACAAGGAAAAACATCTCTGAGCCTATGTTGATAATACACAGCATGAATAGATTTTTTAATTTGATCCAATACTTCTTTCTGCATTGTCTTTGATGATCGATTCGTTTTATCTTAAATATTTTTAATTTTTATTTACATTCAGCAGTGTTCCAATAATAAACCACCCTTGCATTTCTAGAATATAGTCTGTCATGTCATATAATATGCATGTAATGTGCATGTATGTATTCAAACCATTCAAACATATATGCGCATGTGTGTATACATCATATTAATATGTTTCATGATAGATATTACACATTTTCACACACACTATATATACTTATATTTACGTATATATATGTAAAATCTAATTGTATATACTAATTTTATGTCTTAGCATATTGTATACAGTTTCCTAATACTATATAGTGCTTTAGAGTTTTAAATTGTCCGAAACAAAAAGAATGGTGTATTTTTATTTTCTTAAACTCTCCTTGCCCAGTTGTGATATCTCAATTATACTAGACTTATAAAATGATGTGGGTATGTTTTATTTCCCCTAATATCTGATAAAGTTTATGTAAGATTAGAATGATAATTTCCTTGGGTGTACTGTAGAACTCATCTGTATAAACCAGATAAATGTATTTTCTACGTGGAATTTTTAAAATATAGGTTAATTTTCTTCACTGTATAGGAGAAAGATTTTCTAAGTGTGTGTAAGTTAGAATTTCAAAAATTTAATAAAATGGCCAGGCGCAGTGGTTACCAGCACTTTGGGAGGCCAAGGTGGGTGGCCTCTACTAAAAATACAAAAAAAAAAAAAATTAGCCAGACATGATGGCAGGCGCCTGTAGTCTCAGCTACTCCGGAGGCTGAGATAGGAGAATTGCTTGAAACCAGGAGGCAGAGGTTGCAGTGAGCCAAGTTCACGCCACTGCACTCCTGTCTAGGCAACAGAACGAGACTTTGTCTCAAAACAAAACAAAACAAAATCAATAAAACATATTTTCATATTGAAATTACATGGGAAAATTGATTCTGCTTCAATGAAATGGAAAGTGGTATCCAGTGAAAATTAAGAAGCAATACAAATAAGGAAGCAGATATTCTTATTAAGTATATGCTCTATCTCTGGGTATTTTTATGCTGTGCACATGACATCACTGTTAGCTGAAAAGAGATGTCTGCTGGAGAAGAAAAACTAAACCAAACCAAACTAAACTAAGCAAAGCTGGAGAATTATTTAATAAACATATATTTATTAATAATATGGTACCTTATGTCAAAACTATGTTATTTAAATATATCTAAATGATTTTGTAGGGTCAAAAAAAGGTGGTTTTTCATATGTTCTCACTTATATGTAGGAACTAAATGATGAGAACAGATGGACACATAGAGAGAAACAACACACATTGCAGGGTGGGAAGAGGGAGAAGATCAGGAAAAATAACTAATGGATACTAGGCTTAATACTTGGGTGATGAAATAATCTGTACAACAAACACCCATGACAAAAGTTTACCTAAATAACAAACCTGCACACGTACCCTGAACTTAAAAGTTAAAAAAGGAGATTTTCAATAATAAAATTTGCTTGCAGAAATAATTTTCAAGCCAATTTTGTTTCCATTGGTGAAAGCAGAATTCGTTTTGTTTTGCTTTTTTTTTAAACTACCCAAATATTAATTATGTATCTTTGTTTTAATTCTGTATTCAGTTTTCTTTCCCAAGTTTCAACAGCAGACACAAAAGCACATCAAATGTTTTAATGCAATGATTAATTCAATAACTTTATTCTTGTCCCCAATTGTGTCATAACAGTACAGCACTTTAAGATAAACCCAAATTCTTTAGGCTAAATGAGTAATCAGAATACTTTAGTTTTATTTTATTTTTGTCTCTCAAACAAGCTAGACATAATTATTATTATCTTATAAAATTAATGTTTATTTAAATTTACCAACATGTTTCTCAACTTCTTCATTCAGTATATCCCTATTCGTCTTGGGCTTTTCTTCTGGGATAATTTTTTGCTTTCCAGAGTCTGTTTTTTGGAAATTATTTTAGGAGAGACTCATTGATGGGAAATTCTGTTTTTTTTTTTTAAATTTATCTACAAATGTCTTTATTCAACTGAATTTTTTATTATTTCTAGATATAGATTTTGAGATTGAGTATCATTTATTTTCCTCAATTTGGATGTAGTCTATCTGTTTTGGGTTTCTCTTGTGTCTATTGAGAAATTATCCTTCAAGCTAATTGTCTTCTTTCTCCTGTGGAATTTGTGTGTACGTGTATCTTTCCAGCTGCTTTCAATAATTTTTAGCCATATGTGTGTAATTGTCCACTCTGTGTGTCCATATGTGTGTGTGTGTGTGTATGTGTTCTGTGTTCCGTTACAGTCATACCACCACTAAGAAACCTTCTTTTGATTATCACTAAGAATGTATAAGCATCATTATGTTGAATATTGTCTTTTGCCACTTTATTTTTTTCTCCTTCTGAAACCCCTAGTGAGAAATGAAAAATTTCTCATGTTTTTCCTATATTTCCAAACTTCTCTGAAAAAACTAAACCTGCATCTGGAAAGAGTAATGCCATCCAGAATCAGCAAGGCACATAAAACAAAGAAAAGATAAAAAGCAACTTGAATTTTTTAAAGTTACATTATTGAAGGACATTCCCAGTAACACAACCAGTGTTTTATGGGATCTAACAAACGGAATCTACAAACTATTCGAGGGCAAATCACTGGTGAGACTAGATTTAGTTGCCTAAAAGCTTAAATGCAAAAAATAGCTAAAAGTACAGAACAAAAAATATGAAAGTGTGAGGAAAGATCAGAGATTGGAAGTGACATCCAGGGGACTTAGCACATATATAATAATAAATATGAAGGAAGATAATAGAATAGATGAGATTATACAAAAGCAAAGAAATGCTCACTGAGCTATAAAGTATTAGTCAAATTTTTGTTGCTTATAGTAGAATATCTGAAATGGTAATTTCTGTAGAAAATAAATGTATTTTTACAGTTTTGAGGCTCAAAGTCCAAGGTTGAGGGGCTACCCCTGCTGAGAGACTTTTTGCTAGTGGAGACTCAAGGGGTTCCAAGCAGGTGCAGGGCATCACATGGCAAGGGGCTGAGTGTACTAACATGCTAGCTCAGGGCTCTCTTCCCCATCCTTTCAAGCTACCAGTTCCCCTCTCGTGATAACTTTTTAATTTATTAACTCACTAATCCATTAATCCACAAATGGAATAATCCATTCAGAGTTTTCATGATCACCTCTTAAAAATCCCACCTCTCAACACTGCCGCATTGGGAGTTAAGTTTCAATACGAATTTGGGAGGCAACATCCAAACCATAGTAATCATCCTATTGGGGTTTAGTAATTAAAAGAGAAACAGTGGGTTACCGTCAGAAAAAAAAAGTTTGGGTTAACTTCAAAATTGTATTAGAAAAATAGTTTCTGTTTCTGAGTTTTGAGCGCTAAGAAAAAAATGTAACTTCCATTTTTCTGAAAGGTAATGTGTCAATATGTATCAAATATAAATATACTTGATGCAGCAATTCCATCTTCAGACATTTATTTTTATGATAAAATTCCACAGATAAATGTTTATCAGATGTTCTTCAAAGAAATTTTTAAACCACTATAAATGCTTAGTGATGAGATTGATGAAATAAATTATAGTGCATTGCAAATGTAGTTTCTATAAAGTATGATGCTAAAAATAATTTGTTGACTTTAGAAAGCTTCTCTGATGATAATACAGCTTATGATATAGTACTATGTCCTTCCTACAAAGATCTATGTGTGCATTAAAAAATGACCAGAGAAATAGATGACTAAATAGTTTCAGAGATCTTTTGTTTAATCTATTTCTGGTCAGTTTCCCTTATGCTTCTATATCATATCAGTAGATCATAATGTGCATGCATAGTTTGAAAGTTTAAAACAATTTTAACTTAGAAATCAATAGGAATAATATTATGATATAAAAATGATTATCATATGGTGCATAATTACACAAATGTTATTCGCAAATTGTTATCAGTCAACAGTTAAACAGTATTTCATTAACTCACATTGAAAATTGAGAAAGTATTAATCCAGAAAGAAGCTGAGTATACTCTTTTTTATAACAAACTTTCCAAATTTGTAGCAAATGAGTAGAAAATGTATTCAAATTACAAATGAAAGAGGGGGATTATTACCAACTTAATATTTGCTAAAATGTACCAGTGCAGCCATCTGGGCCTGGGCTTGTACTTGTGGTCATTGTTTTCCATTATACTATTATTTACTAATTCTAAATTTTCTTCAGTAAATATGTATCACCAATAACATATTTTAAAATTATGTTAATTCACAAACTTAACAACTTTATTAAATTAATATTTAATAAAGATATTAAAGGGACACAAGTAATAAAGCTAAAATTCAATTGACAAATTAGGAAAATCACATGCCTGTAATGTTAACATTTTGGGAGGCCAAGGTGGGACAATTTCTTGAGGCCAGGAGTTTGAGATCGGCCTGGGCAATGCAGCAAAACCTTGTCTCTACAGAAAATTTAAAAAACTAGCCAGGCATGGTGGTACACACCTTTAGCCCCAGCTACCAAGGAAACTGAAGTGGGAGAATCACCTGAGACCAGGAGTTCAAGGCTGCAGTGAGCCATGATCACACCACTGTACTCCAACCTGGGCAACAGAGCAAGATCCCATGTCTAAAAACAGAAAGTAAAAGAAATGTGAGGTATTTTGCAAATAAATTGACACTTTTGGAAGAACATTTTCTTTTTCAGTTTATTTGTATTTTACTCTTTCTTTTTGTTCCAGTTCTTCTGATGTCCTCAAATTGATTCAAATTCAATTAGAGAAATTTTTTTATTGAGAGCCTAATATTTGTTAGCCCATCAAATGATGACTAGAATAAAGTGATGAATGAAGATTGCTGACTTAAACATGATTCAAGTTCATTTAACTGTATTTTCATGAGGTAAATTTTCCTCTAATTTTAAATTTAAAAAAATTTTCCTGTCTTATAAATTTTTCAACATTACACCACCGCCACCACCAGAACAACAAAACCTGTCTAGGTACCTTAGGTATTTTAATATTAAATAGCAATTTGCTTTGTACTTAATGGAAGATGAATCTCCAATTCCATAAACATAAAACAGAATAAGATCATAGGAAACATAGACATCTGCATTTACTTAGAGATGGAATCAAAATTAGGTCCTTCTTAGAGCCTCTAAGGCTGAACTGTACTAAAACAGCTCATGGCAATTTACCATTTTAATATTCATCCTATGATATATAAATACATCACAAGCATGGCAAGAGGAAACTCTAGAATCTATAGCAGTGTATTTTGCTTTTGATGATATGCTTTTGCTGTTCACATTTTCCATTTGAGTCACGTACTTTGGTAAATTTTTAGTTGTCATTTTTTTTTTTACTTCAAAATTATCTTTATTGGTGAGTGAGTTTAACTTTTGTGATAAAGCTTCTTGTTAAAATATTTTTAATATGAAATGATCACTTCAGTCATAATTTCATGGCTAGAGCATTCACTGAAGGACATTTAAACTTATTTCCTTTCCCTTCAATCTCACATATTCATAGTTAAAAATTTTAGGTTCTATGTAGTAGGCTCCTGTAGTAACCTTTTGAGAGACTTTTGAAAAAAACAAAGTTCTTGTGGTCTTTAAATTTTACTGAAGAAAACATTTATATTGTAAAGGCATATAAAATATAAGGAATTATTAAATACTTAAAAATGGAAAAAACACACATGCACACAGTGTCAGGTTATTCTTACTTTCTAGAATGGCTTCCTCAATGTACAGTTTTGGTTTTGATTTGAAGCTAAAAAACAGGTTCTAAAATTCTCCAACCCTGTGAAACATTCACAAATTAACACAATGTCAATCTTTTTGAATCATATTAGAGAAAATTAGTAATCTACAAATTTAATCTTTATGGATTTAACGAATATCAAATTGGTTTGCTAGTGCTTTTGAGTCGTAGACTGACTTGTATCATACAAATATTTCACATAAAACAATAAAAACATCAGGATCAGGAATCTACTTTGTTTTAGATGGTTTGAAAGTCATCATCCAAATCATAAAGTTATTTTTAAATTATAGGCTCATATTTACCTACTTCTATAAAGAAGTTTTAAATATAAGTGTACCTTAGATTTAGCTGAATGATTATGCCTTTCAAATCATTCGATTATCATTTAAACTACCTACTTTGGGTAATTATGACCCTTGGGAATTCTACTTTCTGTCAAGATGGAATAACATGGATAGATTTATCCTGAAATGATGGAAAACAGCTGAAATTTATAAAACAATGGCTTTTAAGACACTGGAATTTAGGCCACAAAGAGCGCTGATTTCTGAGAGACGGAAAACAAATAAGGTGAGCCTATGATAAATGCAGCTGGCGAACCTTTCTAGGCTGAGGATTGGGGTACCCAGCAGGACACTGGTGGACCCCTGAAATTGAAGAGCTAGATCTGAGAGCCCAAGAAACTTAGGTGGCAAAAATTCATGGGATAGAGGACTGGATAAAATACTGCTGCACAGAGAGAGAATTCCAGAAATCTGCAGAGGTTCCGCTTTGAGTATTTAGCTGACAACTGATCAGTGCAATTATGTGAGAAAATTAGCCAAGGCTGGAGAAAGAGCCTATCTGAAAAGATGAGAGGTAACAGTGCTCCGTACTCACACAGGTCCAAGAATAGTGCCTCTTCCCACCATAAAGTGAGAAACTTCGTGATTCACAGGAAATTGTGTAGAGTGCAGACTGGTTGTGCCTTAGTAGTGGGAAATGAGGAGAATAATCAGACTCAAATTGAGTACTTGCTCAGGTCCTGACAAATTTTAAAAGTAAAACCCAGAAGGATGACACTGTGTTCAAGTAACATTACTGCATATCAGAAAAAAATCCCCAAAACAGGAATACAATACCATCTCCAGGAATACAAGTATTTATCAACCACAGAACTGTACTACATGAAATGTTAAAGGAAGTCCTTAAAACAGAAGGAAAATGACACTAGATAAAAATATTGATCTACACAAAGAAATAAAGCGTGCTGGAAGTGGTGGCTACATAAGTAAATATACAAGATTTTTTTTTATGATTTAAATATCTTAAAGTTAAGTGATCCTTTAAACAAAATTAATGACAATGCCGTAGGGAGTTTATACCCATAAAAATAAAATATATGACAACAGTAGCACAAAGGACAGGAGAACAAAATGGGAGTATATTATTGTGATGTTCTTACACTATATGTGAAGTGATGTAATATCACTTGAAGGTAGACTCTAAAAAGTGACAGGTGTTTAGTATAAACCACAAAACATGCACTAAAATAACAAAAAAAGAGTCACAGCTAACACAGGAAATGAAATGGAATCCCAGAAAGAATTTTATTTAAAAGAAGGCAGATGAAGAGGATAGGGGAACAAAGTAAGATGGGAAAAATGCAGAACAAACAGGAAAATGGGAAGTTTATTAACTTAAACATAAGGATATTGATCATCACATTAAATGTAAGTAATCTGACTACCTTAAATAAAAACAGAATATGAGATTGCATTTGCTAAAAAAAGCAAAATCCCACTTTATGCTGCCTAAAACGAACACACATTAAATATACAGAAACCACGCTAACACAAATTTTTAAAAATCTGTAATGACTATATTAATATCAAAGTAAATTTCATAGCAAAGAATATTACTGAAGACAAAGAACTTTGTTTCATAATACTAAAGAATCAATTCAAGAGGACATACTAATCCTAAATATTTATATACCAAATAAATGAGATTCAAAATACAGAGCTTACGGAACTCAAAGATAAATAGATAAATCCACACTTATAGTTGGAAGTTTGAATACTTTTCTCTTGATAAATGATATAAAAAGTAAACAAAAAAACAGTAAGAATATAAGTGATCTGAACAACACTCAACAAATATGACCTAATTGCCATTTATAGGATGCCACACTCAACAATAAGATAGTATATATTCTTTTGAAGATCACGTGGAACATTTACCCAGAAGACCATATTCTGGACCGTTGAAAATTTCTCAGTAAATTTAGAATGAATCACATTATATGAATAATGTTCCCTGGCAACAATGGAATAAAATTAGAAATGAAAAACAGAAAGATTGAAGGAAAATCTGCAACTATTTGGAACCTAACACACCCATAAATGAAAGATGAAATAAAAGTGGAAATTAGAAATTCTTTTGAACTGAATTAAAAAAAAGTCACAACATACCGAAATTTGTGAATTGCCAACAGAAAGTAGTAATGTGGAATTCATACCACTGAAAACCACTATTAGAAAAGAACAAAGGTTTCAAATCAGCATCTACCTTAAGAAACTTTAAAAAGAACAAATGTAACCAAAGTAAACAGAAAAAGGAAAAAAAAAAAAAGATCAGAGAGAAAATTAGGGATATATAAAATAAACAACAACAACAACAAAATAGAGACAAACTATTATACCAAAAGTTGCTTTTTTGAAGAGCAACACGCCTGTAGTCCCAGCTACTTGGGAGGCTGAGGCAGGAGAATGGCGTGAACCTGGGAGGCGGAGCTTGCTGTGAGCCAAGATCGCGCCACTGCACTCCAGCCTGGGTGACAGAGCAGGACTCTGTCTCAAACAAACAAACAAACAAACAAAAACTGTATTTCTACAACTAAAATAAAAATTGACATTAAAAATACTATTTAAAATAGCATTAAAATGTGAAATAGGGATAAATCTGACAAAGATATGGAAGACCTGTACAGTGGCAACTACAAAACATTGATGGGATTAAATAATATCTAACTAAATACAGAGAGGTATTTTGTTCATGGGTAAGACTCTCCAAAGTTTTCTATAGGTTCAGTGTAATCCAAATCAAAATTTTAGCAGATATTTTTTTAACTGATGAATTCTAAAATCCATATAGAAATACAATGGACCTAGAATAACAAAAACAACTTTGAAAACATAGAACACAGTTGGAGAACTCACACTATGTGATGTCAGTAGTTATTATAAAGCTGTAGTAAACCAGACAGTGTGGTAGCATGTCAAGTTCCATAAAATAGATCAATAGAACAGAACGAAGATTCCAGAAACAGACTCACACATATATGGGCAAATGATATTTGGAAAAGGTACTTCTGTTGTTCACTCTTGTTAAATCAAAAGAAGGAAGGAATTTTGGACTCTTATTCTTACCAGATCTGCTAAGACTTTTCAAATTTGTTCCTTCTAACCTCATTGTACTCTATAGTGAGAATGTAACATATGCATTAATACCCTTTTTATTTGTTTTTTAAATAAACTTTTTGTTTTACTGATTATAAAAGTAATACATGTTCTTCATAGAAAATATAAATAATTCAGAAAATTAAGAAGAATATAAGGCTCATCTATAATCCTGCCACACAAAGATAACCACTGTAATTTTTTTTATTATATTTTAAGTTCTAGGGTACATGTGCACAATGTGCAGATTTGTTACATAGGTATACATGTGGCATGTTGGTTTGCTGCACCCATCAACTCATCATTTACATTAGGTAATTCTATTAATGCTATCCCTCCCCCAGCTCCGCCACGCCCCAATAGACCCTGGTGTGTGATGTTCCCCTTGTTCCCCTCTCTGTGTTCATGTATTCTCATTGTTCAACTCCCACTTATGAGTGAAAACATGTGGTGTTTGGTTTTCTGTCCTTGTGGTAGTTTGCTGAGAATGATGGTTTCCAGCTTCATCCATGTCCCTGCAAAGGACATGAACTCATCCTTTTCATGGCTGCATAGTATTCCATGACGTATATATGCCACATTTTCTTTATATAGTCTATCATTGTTGGACATTTGGGTTGGTTCCAAGTTTTGGTACTGTGAATAGTGCTGCAATAAATGTTAAATTGATCATACTTGTGAAAATTGGGGAAAAAAGTTGTACAGATTATAACATAATAACATTCTTGAAACCTAAATCCCCAAAAGAATCTGTTAGAACCAGAGAAACCTTCCTCATGGTCACTTGAAGTGACATTCCTGCCTACCTCTTAAAAGGGTACCATTAGCCTGATCATTATGGTAAAACAAACAAACACAAACCTGTTTGTTTTCTTTTAGAGTTTTACACACAGTTTATCTTCGCTGAACTTTTGAAACATGCAAAAATGAATTAAACAGTATGCATTATTTTTGTTTCTGGTTTCTTTCGCTCAGAATTATGTTTGTGAAGTTCATTCATGTTTTTTAGGCCTCGCTTGTTAATTTGTCAGTATTGGTAAGTTATATTTTTCTAGGATATTGCTATTCCATTTACATTTTCAATTTCATTGGTACAAATATCTTCATAATATGCATTTTTTGTGCTTTAGTATCTGCTGCAACTAGGTGGATATTCTAATTCCTTTCATGAATTATTTGTTTACTTTCTCTTTTTGTGATCATTCTTGTTATTTAATTAATTTTTGGATCTCTTGGAACTAACTCTAGTTTTCTTAATCCTCTATGTTGTACCTTTTTTTTTTTTCTTTTCTTTTCCAAGCTTTTGGAGGATTTCCTTAGCTATTCTTTTTTATACCAGCAGGATATGGAATACATACACTGAAATTTGTTTAATTTTGTTTCCAATTTATTTTTAAATTTTAAAAAATGCTTATAAATTAAGCTTTTGAGAATCCTTAATCATCAAACAAATATCAGTGACAGAAGCTTTCTCTTCCTAGGATGACACGGATGCTTTACCAGCCAGGTGCTAGGCAGGGGCTTTAGTGCTGGTCTTTTGGGCTTGCTTCTCCTGGTGTGGAGCAACATCCCTATAGGGGAGTTGGGGTAAGGGAGATGATTCTGTGCCCCAGGATTCTTAGGTAGAAGGGGGGAGCTCACAATATCCTGACTACACTCACTTGGAACATGGAGCTTGAGGGAAAAAGAAATGCCAGTGTCTTGCTCTTTCCAGGGAGATTCCACAGCCCTTGACTGGAAACTGGGGGGTGAAGGGAGCCTAATCTTCTTAGCCATACCCACTCAGAGTGGGGCTTTGGTCACACTGACCTGAGGGTAGGAGGCAAACGTGGGTATGGCTCAAGTGCCACAGACTCTCACTCCTCTTTCTGAGATTTAGTAGCTTTCCTTGAACAAATGTTTCTTCATTTGATATACGCCCTTAGTATTGCAGGACTTTCTCCTTAGTTCAGCTAAAACCGGGTTCTTGTCACATGACTAGGAAAGATTAGACTCACAGACACATAGAAGGGTGAGGAGCATAATTTGTTGGGCAAAAAGAAAAAAATAAAACTCAGAAAAGTGAGATGGTGTCCTCCTAATAGGCCCTCCACCTCACAGATTGAATCGTAGGTCACCATACAGGAATTGAAGAGGCCTGGTCTCTCAAACTCTATCATTAGATCACCTGTCTTTACAACTAGGAATTGAAGAGGCCAGGTCTCCTGTCTCTATCTCCTATCTCCTGTCTAAATTAGGACAAAATTTCCAAAGACTTTTATATGTGTATATTGTACATAGATATAAACCTATGACAAAAGTTATATATGTATACTAATTTTTCCAGTTATGATTGCTTCACTAGGGAGCATATCCACAGAGGCCCTCATGCTGTCATCCTTTAAGTTCTTCCATATTTTTTTCTTTCTGTTCATTTATGCACTTATATTGTTGCCTATCTACTTCCCCTCAAATAAGTATATCCTTTAAAACAGAGGTCATCAAATTACTTCCTTTGTGTGAAATCTGTGCCACTGCCTGATTTTTTTTTTTTTTTTTTTTTTTTTTTTTGAGACGGAGTCTCGCTCTGTCTCCCAGGCCGGAGTGCAGCGGCGGGATCTCAGCTCACTGCAAGCTCCGCCTCCGGGGTTTACACCATTCTCCTGCCTCAGCCTCCCGAGTAGCTGGGACTACAGGCACCCTCCACCACGCCTGGCTAGTTTTTTTTTTTTTTTTGTTTTTTTTTTGTTTGTTTGTTTGTTTTTTTTTGTATTTTTTTAGTAGAGACGGGGTTTCACCGTGTTAGCCAGGATGGTCTCGATCTCCTGACCTTGTGATCCGCCCGTCTCGGCCTCCCAAAATGCTAGGATTACAGGCTTGAGCCACCGTGCCCGACCCCACTGCCTGATTTTGTAAATATTTATTGTAGTACAGTCTTCACTATGTGCTTATATATAGTCTGTGCCTGTCTTTGTCAGCTATGTATCACTACATCAGAGATAAGCAGTTGTGACAAAAGCCACATGGCCACAAAGCCAAAATATTTGCTGTCCTGCCCTTTACAGAAAAACATTTACCAACTCTGCTTTAGAGTATTCGAGTATTCATATTCTCCATCCTTCTCTTGATTTTTTTCATCTCCTGGTTTTAGATGATATATTTTTTAGCTTTTTAGTTCTGTACATATATTTGAAATTTCTTTACAGCATTACATTTTATAATACACATATTTTATAATAATTGTCTACTATTAATTCTCGTTATCCTTATCATATTGTCTGCTTTTTTTTAAAAAAAAAAAAAGGAATTTTTATTTGTTGTTTTTTTTCGAGAACTTTTCTTATATTAATTGTATGGATGCTACCCTCTTTGAATTCTTGCATAACTACAAATTCTTTCCTTTTTCCTGAGAGGTGAAACTATTGTAACTGGAAAGAAGATTTTTGGGTCTCTGTACCCTACTTTGAATAGTTTATTTGTTGCTCTTCACTTTTAGTCTTCTTATAAAGGATACATCTATTGTTAAATTTTCTTTCTCTGTTAAGATATTTATCCTCTACTAATAAGATCATTGTCTTTAGTCTCAGAATTCAAAAATTTCACTATTGAAAATTATTAATATTAATATTGAATTTTAATTTTGTTATTCAATATTGATATTGAATTTGGTTTTCTTTTAGTCTTTCCCAGGCCTTACAGAAGTCCTCCAGTCTGCAGACTCAATTACTTATTTACATAACGAACACTTTTCTCTACTAATTGAGCCAATCTTTCTCTCTAATTTTCTGTTTTATGGAAAGCCTATGTGCTCCGTGTTACAACTCATGTAAATGTACATCAAATTGCTATCTTTTGATCATTTTTTCATATCTTTTTGGTTTTCCTATGAATATTAAGGTATTTCTTCCACAAGAAATTCCAGAAGATTAAATTGGTTCTTAGTAGTTACCCGCAAACTTTTACTCTGTGTATTAAATTTTAAAATTCAATAGGCTAGGCTTAATGGACCATGTCTTCAATCCCAGCACTTTGGGAGCCCAAGGTGAACAGATCTCTGAAGTCCAAGAATTCAACACTACCCTGGGCAACATGGAAAAACCCCTATCTTTACCAAATAAAAAATAAAAATATATATATTTTTAAATATATATATATAATATATATATAATCAAAATTCTTGATACAGGTTCTTAAAAATATTTTATCTGTTAATTTAATCTCTTTGAAAATCTGTTTATTATTCTTTGTATTTAAATTTCCCATGTGGATTTCCAAGTTCTACTTCAGTGAGAAATCCTATTCTTTATACTCAGCTTCACCTTTTTCTTGGTGACCTGCGTTCACCTAAGTTTAGCAGTAGTCAACATTGGCTGCACATTGGAATCACCTGTGGTGTTTCTGAAATTACACTTTACTGTCTTCCAAAAGGGCTTGTAGAGCATGAAATTGTCCCGGTGAGATGCCCTTCAATGAGCTGCCAAGGTTGAGTTCTACTACTCGACTTGGTTGCTTGATTACGGTTTGGTACACTCTCTAACCTTGTCTCTCTTATCTGTTAACTGAACAACAATTATGACACTGGAAGCTAGGACATAAATATTGGATCAAAAGTTAGAAGACTCATGCTGAGATATTGCATAGCCATAAATTGAAAAGACACTAAGCTCCCCAAATCATAATTACTCTTAGATCATAAACCTGAAAAATTGACTTTTTAGACAATTAAAATATAACTCATACAATGCACAGTAAATTTATTTTCATTTTACAGATGCTTTATCAGTATCTTAAAAAAAATAAATACATATAGGGGCTAAACTCTATCCCAAGCAGCATGGTGGTAGTGGGGGCAAGCAATATAGGGTGGGAAAAATGTCCTCAGATGCCCTCCATATTTTCTTGGCCAAGCGTTAGTTTTCCTCTCCTTATGTATCTTTTTTCTGTGTAAATCACAACTGGGCATGATGCCTACACTACTTCATTCATAAAACTGAATATTTTCAGATTAAGAATCGGGGGTTTAAAATAATTTGTTAGCATCAACTTCTCTCTAAGTATTTGAGTCCATGTTGCCCAAATAACCTCTGCCTCTAATATACTCTACAATTCTAGTTGGCTTATCCAAAGAGAATTTCACTGTTAATATGCATCTTGAGATAAATCATTTTCCTCTTCCATTCTACTCTGAACTTTGTCTCATTGAACTAAAATAAAACCACTAATTTTAACAATTATTCATATACTTTTTTCTATAATTGTGCAGTTCGTGACCACATGTCTTGATAATGCAAGTTACATGATATTGGAGTCAGCACCTTATTGTTCTTTATAATCCCTTTGAACCCTGGCATTATGTTAGACAAATGACATATATTAATATGACATTTTTATCCTTAAACTAGTTATATGGATATACTGTAAGAAAATGAAAACATTATAGAAGCATAAAACTCAGAAAGTTTACTGTATTCCCATTCTTCAAAGGAATAGTTTATAAACAGTTAAACATACTAATTTACAGTTAGTTTCTGTTGGTATGCTATCTTCTATTGAATATATCATTTACTTTTCAGAAATGAGGTCATTCTATAAGTACTCTTCAGCAGTTTGCTGTCTGTCACCAACAAAAAATCTTAAGCATTTTTGATGCTTGTATACATTTTTGTAATTAATTTATTATAAGAGCTAAATAATTTCATTGCTATTTTTGACTGCATAGAAATATCCTTATACTATGAGGCTTAAGTGAAATTTACAATTCTATATACAAACAGGGTGTTTAACATTATACATTTAATATAAAGATAGACAAATATTGGGGAAAGTGTGGTGTCATATTTTAGGGTTAAAGCTGAGCTATGTATGAAAATTTTTCCTTCTGAACACCTGTTTTCTTCATCCTCCTCCTTAGAATCTTTCTCCTCTCCTCTTTATGGTACCTGAACTGATTAAAAACAAGCTGCATTTGCTTTCTTTGTTGGAATACAGTCCTCACATGACAAGACTAAGTGAAAGAGAACATGGTTTCCCAGGGAAGAAAGCACGGACTATTGCATAGGTCTAGCTTCAGTCCAGGCTTAAGAGTAGAAATCATTTTCTGTTATATTTGTAGCCTGATTAGCTTAGCTCTCTAGAGCATTAAAACACCAATTTCAGGAATAAATAAGCCTGAAAATCAACAGCTCAGGCATGTATGATACTCTGCTATCTCCCTAAAAACTTAATTAGAAATTAAATTAATTATTGGAGGTTGACCTCATGTATTTACATCTTTTCAATTTAATAATAAAATAAAAGAGTTTATATTCCCAAGGACAAAGAGAACTGGAGGAAAGGCCACAGTGGATCTGATATTTCAACCAAATTTGAAGACTAAAAGGGAAGTAGAAGAGCGGTAAACTGATTTAGGAAGCAAAGTTATTATCCGAGTGACTGCAGTGTGGAATGACAATAAGCTAAAAGCCGATTGTGTCACAGAGCCTTCTATAGTCTTATAGGAAGAAATTGAGTACGGCAAAGGCTGGGATTGAAAAGAAAGACTGGACAAAGACTTGCAGTTAGAATCTCCAGATACTATTTATCATTGGGAGTCATCCAGCAATACCCATTTTCTACATGGTAGAGAACACGGTATAGTCTGTGAGTAATTTGAATGTGAGATACTTCAGATGCAGAATCACAAGCCACTCTGGAAATCTGGAGTAAGTTACCTGTTGAAAACTGAAGGATTGATTAAAAACCTATGCATCAACGATGACATATTTACCTCGTCCTGGGTCCAGCTTTTGCAAAGCAAATGGTTAGGTTTATACCCTATAAACAAGAGAGAGGCAAAAGAAATTCCCAGGTACACAAAAAGGCACCAGCTCAAGGCACTGACAAGTTTATTGTGATTCTTGAGGATTTAATTCTGTAAGAAGATCTCCATGTATGAACCGGAGAAGTGTGAAGCACACTAAATAGCTATATATTTGGTGGGTGTACCTTTGGCAACATTTTTGACACATATATGGCCGATCTATTAGAGCATTTGGAATAAAATAAAAGTAGAAACCTTATTTGGAAAAAATAAAAAGAAATAACTGCAAGAAGAAACAAACAATTTAAAGGGGTTAATTTTGAGAATTGAGGTTGAAGTAGATATAGAGGCATTGGCAAGTTGTTTTTCATTGTAAGTATTTTTAGGCATTATTTTATCTTTTTTGATTATGGGCTTACACTACTTTAACAAAGTACTTTTAAAAATAATATTTAGGAATGCAGAGATAAGACAAACATTAGTTTACCAATTGTTGCCTTCAATTGTTTGCTTCATTTATAGCTTGCCTTTGTTGATATTCATAAAATCATGCATATTTAAATACCTATATGATTGAGTTAATTATGTGAATAAGTCATATTATCGGGAAAATATGAAACCTTTTTAATAACATTTACATAACAGGACTTTGGACAATAGAAAAAAGTTGAAAGATAATAAAAGTAATAAGTTAAAATACTTTTGGTGAAAGTGAAAGAAGTTGAAACAGGTAAAGTTGCTTTTTTAAAGATAGGGTCTTGCTCTCTTGCCCAGGCCAGACTGCAGTGGCACACTCATAGCTTATTGCAGCCCCAAACTGCTGGGCTGAAGTGATCCTCCAGCTTCAGCTTCCCAAGTAGCTGTGACTACAGGCACAGGCTACCAAACCTGGCTAATTTTTAAACACTTTTGTTTTGGTAGAGATGGGGGCCTTGTTATATTGCTTAGGCTGGTCTCAAACACCCAGTCTCCAGTGATCCTCTTCCCTCAGTCCCTGAAAGTGTTGGGATTATAGGTTTGACCCACTGCACCTGGCCTAAAGTTGCTTTTAAAGAAGTGGATGTCTGTAATAGAGTAGAAGCAGAATAAAGAACAGCGAAGAAACGGAAACCTTAAATCATGAATAATTTGAATATTTAGGTTTTCAAATACATTATAATCTGTAGTGGGTGCTACATAGCAAAAACGTAAATTTGTAACTCTCAAATAAAAACAGTAATACATTTTGTTAAAAATATTGTCCTGGAAGCATAATTTATCTTGTACCTTCTGGCCGAAACAGGCAAGGTATTCATCAAGACTGTTTCTTCTTTCTCACAGGGAGCTAAACGACATTTACCAGCCTACCACAGTGTTATGGGGGAGGAGGTTATAATGACCAAGCTTTAGACAACAAAAAGTGATCAGAAGGTATGTGCTTTGCTTCCAGTCTGTCCAGAAAATCTTCCATATGTTTTCCTCTAAACTCTTTTTAATTTCTTTTGTTTGATACTAATGATCACTGAACTCTTGGAAGCCCTTTGTAATAGATGGCAGAACTCCAAATGAAGGAAGCCTGGATACAAATATCACCATTGCTTTGAGAAACATCAATCAGAGACGTTTATTTTTACTCTGTATGGTCAAAAAAATAAATTTCCATCCCATTTGAACCATTACACAGTTTTTGGCCTGTGTGTTACAATAACAAATATATTTTAACTAATACTTTCCCTATATAAAATGAGTGAGATGTACCAGCAGGTGAAATAGTGATGTCAAAATAGGCAAAGGACTCTCTCCAATTGAGGTCTCCAGTGGAAGAGTATGCAAGAACACTGAAGGAGAAGAGGGTGTGCTCTCAATTTGCCAAAAATAATCCAATTAAACCACTAAGAAACATTATGAAAGGGAGATTTCTGAATTAAACATGATTTTTAAAAATGTACAATGGCAAATTGTTCTCAAAAATGGTTGCAGCATGTAATATTCTTACCTGGAATTATAATATTATGTGATTGGTCTTTCCTCCCCTTAACTTTACTAGTTCTTTGTTAGTTTTTCCTCTTCTAGTGCTTATTATCTTTTTCTTATGAATGCATAAGGATATTTTGTATGGTAAGGAATTATATTAATAAATGTTTTATATATATTATAATATATATAATATAATATACATAGTAGCTACTCAATGTGTGCCAGAGATTTCTATATATTATATATGTTTTATATATTATAACATATATTATATTTTATATATATATGTTCTTTTTTTTTTTTTTGAGACAGGGCCTTACTCTGTCACCCAGGCTGGAGTGCAATGGCATGATAATGGCTCACTGTAGGCTTGACTTCCCAGGCTCAAGTAATCCTCCTACCTCAGCCTCCCAAGTAGCTGAAACTACAGACAAGCACCACCATGCCTGGCTAATTTTTTAAAATTGTTTGTAGAAACAGGGTCTCTTTGTGTTGCCCAGGCTGGTCTAGAACTCCTGGCCTCAGGAGATTGTCCCATCTCAGCCTCCCTAAGTGCGGGGATTACAGGTGTGAGCCACTATGCCTGGACTACATTTCCTAACACTATTCAAAAATCCGATTTTTATTTAATACTCAGCATTTGAACAACCATCTTTAGAGTAACATATTAACCTTCCATGGCCCTGGATTTTCTTGCTATAGAAAAGAAGTGCCCTTCAGTGCCTTTCAGAATGTCTGTGCATGATCATTTACACCAACCATCAACGTGAGCTGGCATTGTCAAAGCATTCATATATGCAAACATCCATGAGAACACACTTTTAGAAATCCAACCTCGAACCAATTTGGGAAAATATCATATGCAGAAAAAATCTCTGGCACACATTGAGTAGCTGTGACTTTTAAAAATATATATTTATTTATTTAGAGTCTCACTCTGTTGCTCAGGCTGGAGTACAGTGGCACAATCTTGGCTCACTGCAGCCTCCCCTTCCTGAGTTCGAGCAATTCTCCTGCTTCAGCCATCTGAGTACCTGGGATTACAGGCACGCACCGCCATGCTCGGCTAACTTTTGTATTTTTAGTAGAGACAGGGTTTCACCATCGTGGCCAGCTGGTCTTGAACTCCTGGCTTCTAGTGATCCACCCCCCTCGGCCTCCCACACTGCTGGGATTAAAGGCGTGAGCCACCCCACCCAGCCAGCTATGCCTTTTTAATAACCTTGAAATTGAAAATAATTATTACTTACAGGCATCCTGAGTACCTTTCACACATTTTCGTTTTTGAAATTGGACATGATAAGTAGAAAAAGGTAGTTTAAAATTAATCGTGTCTAATTAACAACTAATGTGGCTTTAAGCCTCTTACAATCTTATGTGGGGTTACTATTATAATTTCTATGTTTGTAGTCCTCTTAATTTTCTAAGTGTTTCTGTAATTACGATTCCACTTGATTCTCATAGCAGCCTAATAAAAAGAGATTATTGCTTCTAATTTATAGATTAGATTAAGAAAATGAGGTTTATTTTTCTAAGTTAATATAACCAAGTGAATCTTTATGTCAAACCACTGTCTCCTTCTCTTTTCTCTTCAAAGATCATTTTCATCAACGTTACTTCATAAATGTTCTTCAGAACATAGTTTCCACAAGATAATCTATAATAAAATGTTCAGTGTTATTTAGAGAAAATATGCCTAAAATGCTAAAAGTATAAGAAATTCTACTGTAATTAGAATGTATATATATTGATTTTCTTTGAATAGAATTCTCCAAAATGATTCTATTACAGAACTTACTTTTCATGTAATACCTATTTATATTTTAGGAATAGAACTTTAAATCGAAAACTTACAGAATTCTGAATGCTTGTATTTCAATAGATTTTGTTCCTCTTTAAGTGCTATGGATCATTTCTAAATATCAGAAAATAAAATCTCCCTAGATATGCACTCTTGTAATATAATATACTTACTCTTATAACTATTGATCTTGGATAGTTCTAACGTGTCTCCATCTTATGTAGAATTTTACTCTAAATTTAACTGCAGGCTTGGCAATTATTTGTGTAAAATAAATTAGCAAATATTCACAGTTATCTTCATTTAGCTATTCTTGTTTTAAAAATGTTTTATCATGTGGCACGTGTTTCGTAAGCACCTGGAGGTAAATAGTGAACAAAAGATACACAAACCATGCACTTTATAGTCATAAATATTGTGTAGGAACAGATACGGATTGCTCACAGTTATTGCTTCCTAAGGACCAATGGGTATTCTATATACTTAATTTTTATATTATTCTATTCTATATACTTTATATATATTTTGAGTTAAATTTAGTATATATTTTATATTATACTTATTCTATATATTTAATTTTCAAACTAGTTAGTTATGTTTTATTCTTATGCTCTGTAAAGGAAAGATCCCAAAGGTTAAATAATTTTTGGACAAGGTCACAGAGACAGGTAATGGCAGAACCAATATTTGAGGCCAGCGTATGTCTCTGAATACTAGTAAATGCTACAAATAATTGGATGAACAATATTTAAGAATTTTAGCAACTGAACATACAGATAAAAAATATATTTAAACAATTTATATTTGACACCTCTAACCTAAAACATAGCCAGAGGGTCTCTGCAGGGTAAAACAGAGTTTCATGGTATCCCCGTCTTATTCAGAAAGAACTGTAAATTCTACTTATGGTTCTGTTTTTATAACATTAATAACACTGGTGTCATCCTGTGGCACTAAAATAGTAATAAAAGCTGTAATATTCTGGAAGTAAAAGATGGTTATAAACAGTTATATGTGTTGTAAAGGAAAGAACAGGGTGCTATGACAGTTTATAATAGGGGTCAGCTAATCCATCCATGGACTATGTCAGTAGAGTAGCAATTTGATATGTGATTAAGATTTAACTGGGTCCAGAGATGGGGCAAGCATTCCACCAAGAGGAACCAAAAGAGCAAAACCTCTGTGACAGGAATGAAGGAACATGGTGTGTTCAAGGAACTGAATGAGGATCGGGAGGTAAAGCATAGTGAGGAAAAGGCAAATTAGTTTGAAATGAGTAACAAGAGGGTCTGCCTAAACACATTGAGAGAAACTCCCTAAAATAAAATATTTATTCAGGAATGGACATTGCAATGGGAATACATGTGCCATAGTAAACCATGTGCATATTCAGGAAGGTAAAGAAAAACAAAGGTTTTTAAAGGACAAATGAGGAGGATTACAAAGTTTTTTGAGATAATTATTCTTGGCTTCAAGGATCAAGAGCATAGGTGGCACCAGTTCAAGGTTTGTTAGGCAGGTGTTGGGCAGATGTTCTTGCTGAAGTATTTCTTTTTGTGCAGGTTGAGATGGTCTTTGTACAAGGTCTTAGTTTTGGTAAAGTGTTTTATGATAATTCTTGTTGCCAGGCATTTCTGCATGTAAACCATTCACTTCATAGCCTTCCCTGGCAACATTTGTCATGGTTTTTTAAACAGCGGTGACTCTACTTTGATTCTGACAACGTTCACAAGAGAAAGAAGGGATCTCCTCCAGGCAAGTCTTTCGGACCATGAATTTAGCTATGATACCAAATGCAACAAGATGTGATTGCAGAGTTTAAAACTGTATAACATAATCAGCTACATTTCATGAAAGATCATCCTGGCTGCTATGTAGCACATGAATCCGGAGAGACCCAAGGCAGGAAACACAAGCCAAGTTGGTGGTCAGCTCGAAATTTAAAGGAAAGACCATACTAATCTGTGCAGTAGATGGTGCTGATAAAAGAGGGTAGAGATGGCTCAATGCAGAATATATCCTGGATGTATATTTTCATGTAGGAGGAGGAAGGAAAATGATGTGTCAAGATTTCTAGCATTTTAACCAGATATAAGGAGTAGAATTTACTCTATGAGAACAACATGGGAGTGAAACATTTGTGATGAGAGAAAGAAAAAATTTGGATTTTCTAAGTATGAGAAAAATATATAACATATATAGGAATATATAAGTAAAGCATCTAAATATAGACACTTGAAAGGAGAGCTCTGGGCTTGATATGAAATTTGAGAAATATCTGCATTTGGTTATTTTTGTAAAGAGTTGGGAGTAAATGAGATTGGTGTGTACAGAGACAGTACAGAAGAGTAAAGCACAGGTAAGAATCTATGAAATATTAACTTAGTTTCATGTAGGCACTGATAAGGGTGGCCAAAAGTTGAATGTCAGAGAAGTATTAACTTCGATTAAATGTGTTAAGAGGCCAATTATGTCCATTAAATTTAACAGTGGGTAGCATACTAGTGACTTCCTGCAAAGACATTTTATGTAATGTTGTAATAGTAATCATACCACATTGAGTTAAAGAGCACATTGATTGGTGGAGAAAGACTGAAAGACAGAAAAGAGGAAACTCTCCATCTGAGTGAGAACATTGTCTATTCAAAGGCAGTAAGAGCTAGAACATATCTGGGGTATCTTGCAAGGTCAAAAGATGGTATTGTTTCTTTGGATTTTATGCTTCATTTATTTTTTAATTTATATTTATTACTTTGAACATACAGAAGAAAATAGGCAATTATAACCTGTATCTAAGTATCTTATACTGGAATAAAAGAAATGCTAAAATTTACTTCTGATACACTTTTCTGTTTAAAAAAAAAATATTGCTAAGTTTCCATTCCACCTCATATTTTTTCCTTCTTTTCTCCAAAGAGGCAGTACCTTACATAAAGTATGTGTGAATGTGAATCAAAAATGCAAGTTTTGCATTTTTAGTTTACATGAGCTTTAAAATAAATAAATATAGAATTTTGTTGTATGTTTTGCCATTTATAAAAACTGTCATATTCACAGTCACACATTGAGAATGTGTGTGTGTGTGTGTGTGTGTGTTTTTGTGTGTGTGTGTGTGTGTGAATTTAATCTATACAGTTGACCCTTGGGCAACATGTGTTTGAGCTATGAGGTTCACTTATATGTGGATTTTTAAAAAAAATCCTGTGAAATTGCCCTGTGATATGTTTTGGCTCTGTTTCCCCAGCCAAATCTCATCTGGAATTGTAATCCTTATGAGGATTGCAGGGAGGGGCCTGCAATCACCACATGTTGAGGAAGGGCAATGATTGGATCACTGGTGTGGTTCCCTCAGGCTGTTCTTATGATAGTGAGTCCTTGTGATATCTGATGGTTTATAAGTGTTTGGAAGTTTCTCCTTCTCACTCTCTTGCCTGTCACCTTGCGAAGAAGATGAGGAAGGTGCCTGCTTCTGTTTCCTCCATGATTGTAAGTTTTCTGAGGCCTCGCCAGCAATAGGGAACTGTGAGTCAATTAAACCTCCTTTGTTTATAAATTACCCAGTCTCAGGGAAGTTCTTTATAGCAGTGTGAAAACAGATCAATGCACCCTGTATCCACAGGTTTCACATCTGCCATCAAATACTGATAGAAAATACAGTATTAGGAGGATGCAAAACCTGCCTATATGGAGAACCAACCATTTAGATACAGGTTCTTTAAGGGGGCCTGTGGACATTGAGTAGATATGAATTTTGGGATATGCAAGTGTTCTGAGACCAGTTTTCCATTTACAAAGAAGGATGATTTTATATGGATTATGTATAGCTTTCCCAAGACTTAATTTTAATTTGGTTTTTAAATAATAAATGTTGATGTTAAATCATCAACATCATCATAATCATAAGCAGTACTTATACAATACTTAACATGTAGTAACAAGCACTGCTCTAAGTACTTTGCATATATTAATACATTTATTGTTAATATCAACCCTAAGAAGTGTATACTGTTTATAGTATAAATTAATACCATTTTAGATGAGGAAATAGAGGCACTAAACTTTAAATCTCATCCTTGTTTTGCAGATGATAAATGATGAAGTCTGGATTTCAATGAGAGAGTCTAGCTCAGAATTAGTGTTGAGTCCTCTACTACAATGGCTCACAACTTCACTTACTACTAAAACTTCATTTACTTTATTTTCTCATACATGGAAATGGAAGTACATCCAGCAAGTAATCTGGAAGAAGTGGACTAATATCAGAATGAGAAAAGAAATGAACTACAGTTTTAAAACAACTGAGGAAATTATTCTGAGTTGTTGATTGTGCAGAACCACATAGAATTATCAGGGACTCCTGACCATTTCTCAGTGTGCCTTCATGATGAAAACAGGTTTTTAGGTGATACTGAGCATGGGCTGAGAACCAGGGAAGTTCTGTTCTCTAGTTTTCCTCAAAAGGAAAGAACAAACGAATGGGTTTTTAAAAGCTTTTATTGGATAACAATGTCACCATCAGTAATGAAAGGGGCCACTTCACAGCTTGAAATTAGGTTCTTTCGATTAGACAGCAGGTTACATAGTTCAGTTAATGTCACTAGTAGCTGCTTGCCAGTTAAGGGGCTTTTTGTTTCCTAAGAAATCTGTGCTAAGACAAGTTTGTATTTTTTTCGTTCTCCATCTTGCCAAAGAGCTTCAGCTAAGTTTCTACATGCTTTAATGTATAAATTAGGAACTTAAATTAGTCTTGCCAAGTATATCTATGGTTTCTTTCCACCAATCTGAAACTTTGTTGTGATGTTCCAAAAATCTTAAAGAAACAAGACTATAACATAAGAATGCTGGTGTTTATTTAAAGAAAATGATTACCATTTTACTTTTTTGTTTCTTTAAAAAACTTTTTAAAGCATTATTCCAATTAAGAAAATGTATGCCAAACAACCTGTTTCATGTATAGTGAAGAGAAGACACTGTCAAAAAAGGCAAGTATTTTCACTTTCACACCCATATATTCACTCCTACCTGAAGCTTAAATGGGAGCTCTAACATGGGCAGAATGTTGTTCTGAATGCAGTTCCTGCTTTTGCATTTAAGGACTAACAACATTCTGAGAATGTTTTGAAGCTGGGGAACTCTTTAAACAAATAACAAAAATAATAGCAAATAAAAAATGGTAATCATATTAATAACAGAGGTTGCTTTCCAAAGAGGTGTTTTTGCATACTTTGACTTTTATACTAGGAAAATTGAGACATGGCAATACATTTCCCATTGATAAAAACCATAAACATTTTACTCTGTAAAGTTATTCAGTTCAATCAGTGAAGCATGCACCTTAATCAAGTACAGTGAATGGGGAAAAACACACAAATTGCAACAGTAAAGTTTGTTTCTTGAGTTGTAGAGCAATCTAAAATTATGAACAAACCAGACATCTATGAAATTATGCAACATTTTAATCAATTGTGCCCTGAAATGCCTTGTTAAGAGAGTAGACAAATTAAAATCTGGAACTCATTTATAGAATAGTTCATATCGATCATTACATTAATGTTCTTGATTACTAGTGGGTAAATACACATCAAAATTCATCCTATTTATTTCTAACTTTATATCTACTAAAAATCCCAACCAAAGAACCACGCCAATAAATTATCATATATATGAGATATATATATCTCACATATATATATAAACACATACAAACACACACACACACACACCCCAATATCTACATTTCCTTAAAAAGAAAGAATAAATGATAAATGAATGGATTTAAAATAGCTCTTCCTGGGTAATGATGTCAGCCTCGGTGATGAACATACATATATATACACTTTTCACAAACCTCATACATCCCAGAGTTCATCATTAACTACCTCTGGGACCCAGGGAACACGTGAAAAGATATTCAAGTAAATGCTGACTGAGTTTGACTGTAGCCTTGAATTCTGCAAATATTCCATGAGTCAGGAGAAAAATAAACTAATTCTGCGTTTTCTAGCTGTGTAACTACACACAATTTCCGGATCCTATTGTTAAGCTAGACCTACAAAAGATATGACCTCATCAATTGGCAAAAGGATTCAAGGTTGTCTCAGGTTCTTTCCTTTCCTTTTTTTTATGGTTGGGAAATGAGGCTCTCCATTTTTTTTACATGAAGCACTTAAGGGAGTTGAGACTTCTTCCTTTTATAATGTAAATTCAATAATTTTATCTAATCATAGACTTTATAATAGAATAATTATAAATGTGATGTGAAAAAGCATGACTCTTCCTTTGCTGTATCTTGCTGTTTATTGTTCCTCCATCCCAGCTAACGTTTTTTATTACTATTGTCACTATTCTTTTATTTCTAATTCTTCACATTTCCAATTTAGATGATCACAGATTACTCTCTCATACTCTCCCATATCTCCCATGATTCATTATACAAGTACATAATTCACAAATATATACACCCACATGCATAAACACACATTTTTCGTGGCGGATTAGCTTCCAAAAATGTCAACAATATGATTAGAGCTATGAATCACAAAGTATGTAGAAGGGCCTTTAATTTTAATATAACATGCTTTGTAGGTTGTCGTTTGGTGCCAAGCCACCCACAGGCCCTCATTCAAAAAGTATAAAAGCAAGGTAGAAATATAAAAAAGAAGTAAAAGTACAATGATATAAAAACAACAGTGTGAGCATGTGGAAATGGGGTGGGGGGAATAAACAAAAATGTATAAAACTATATCTGAAACACTTTGTACAATATGTAGACCCAAACTTTTGTCAACCTATGATACGTCATGGTGGTTGATTACCAATGGGTAACTACACATCAAAATTCATCCTATTTATTTCTAACTTTATATCTACTTAAAATCCCAACCAAAGAACCATGCCAGTAAATTATCATATATATGATATTATCATATATAGGATGTCATATATATGATAGAAAGGCAAGACTCCTTAAGTCTTCCCTTTCTAAATGTTATAGCAATAAAATTTCTACGTATTAATAGTCAAATCAATTTGAGCTTTATAGGATGACCTCATGTTCGGCAGCAAGCTAGTGTTCTGGAAATATATGAAAATAAAGCACCACTTCACTTATTTTTAAATATTGAAGATAGAATGAGATGGTATAGATGGTGAAAAGTCAGTCTAATAACCTTCCTGGCTTTCCTGGATATAAATCACAGTTTTCTCTAATAATGAGTAATGAAATTGTTAGGTATCTTAAAACAGGCATTGCATATGAAACAGAAAAGTTTCTTGCTGTCATTTATACTGTGTGTCAGGTCCTGTGGATTTGCAATGGGTGATCTAAAGAAGCATAATCTATCAGAGAAATATATCTATAAAAAAATAGAGGGACATGGTAAAAAATGTAATTGAATACTTGCAAGAAAATTATTATCTTGAACTAAAGGCTTTTAGAGAAATTTAGTTTGGATCACTAGACATATTTTGACCACATTGATGAGGTATCTGATTTAACTCACGTAATGTTAATAATATTTGCAAAGACTCAAATTAAGAAGTTGTTTGGTAAGTTAAAAGAATGGACATTTGATTAGTGTGGCTGGACTTTCATTATAGTTAGAAATAATGTGCAGAAACTGATTATGAGCAATTCTGTAAGTCATATCCAAAGCCCTAAAATTGGGAGAAAAATCATGCATTCAAGATTCTGTTCCCCTATAAGTACATGATCTAGTGTATAAACTGATTTCCTATATTAGTTTAAGATAGTTTATTCTTATTATTCACTTTAGGTAAGTTTTTATCATGGATATGCATCCACTGTTATCAAACTTCTGTTATCTATCTAACCACCAGTTGTTTACTTTTTTGCCTTTAATGGTTTAACATAATGAATTGAGTTGATAGGTTTTCTAATGTTGAATCACCCTTCAATTTCTGGTCATGATGTATTCTTCTGCTCACCTGGAGTAAGTATTCTAATGTATTTGTTTTGGAAGCTTAGATCTACAGGGTGACTGAGAGTGCTATTTTTTTCTCTAATATCTATTTTATCATTATCGATTCAGTAATAAAACCTAACACTTTAGCTGAGGATGACGCGTAGGTGGAGACTGCATCTCTCACCCTTCTATGTAACTAATATTGGTCCGGTGACTGTGTTTTAGCAAATGATAGATGAGAAGAGGTCTGTGCATACAGGTTATGGCCTTTGAAGGAAGCTGCTCACTCTTCCTGACTTTATTCCTAATTCTTCTACTTTGGAATTTGGATATAGTCATAGTAATGACTTATTACTGACAATGTGTGCAAAGTAACTTAGGAGATGGAAGAGGAAGGAACAAAGAAATCTGTGAGTCCCTGGATGACCTAGGGAATCAGAAGTGTCCTGTCTTCTTTTACAACCCACGTATGGAAAATTTGTACTAAGGGAAAAGAGAAACTTTAAAAAGCTATTTCCTCTCTCTCTACTTGATAGTAACTTATATACCATACAAATTATCTGGTTTTAAAAAGTTTGATAAAATTTAGCTATAGAAACATGTAGTGCTAACTTA
Source organism: Macaca thibetana thibetana (assembly GCF_024542745.1). Classification (NCBI taxonomy): domain Eukaryota; kingdom Metazoa; phylum Chordata; class Mammalia; order Primates; family Cercopithecidae; genus Macaca; species Macaca thibetana. Next base: position 29,184,511 of record NC_065590.1, read on the forward strand.
ATGATAGATCTCCCTTTACCTTCCTTTAAAAATACTTTTATCAAAAATCAAATCTGAAAAAAAGGATATTTATAACACACATGAATTTCACATTAAATAAGACTAATCACAAATCAAGGGCCTAATCGTAGAAACTGACTCCTCCATGTCCTGTTTCCCCATCTCTTCTGGGCTCACCTCATATTCAAGCCAACAATACTCTTACCTGAAATTATTTGCTTATCACTCTCCTTTTTTCCCTTTAAAGTTCAAATGAATATGTATATATGCTTATTATAAGTATTAATTATTACTGCAGGCTTTGAAAATTTATATACATTAGATAGTGCCAAATGTATTCTGCAAGTTTATATTTATTCAACAGCATATTAATAAAGTTCATGCATGAAGGCCGGGCGCGGTGGCTCAAGCCTGTAATCCCAGCACTTTGGGAGGCCGAGGCGGGCGGATCACAAGGTCAGGAGATCGAGACCACAGTGAAACCCCGTCTCTACTAAAAATACAAAAAATTAGCCGGGCGCGGTGGCGGGCGCCTGTAGTCCCAGCTACTCAGGAGGCTGAGGCAGGAGAATGGCGGGAACCCAGGAGGCGGAGCTTGCAGTGAGCCGAGATCGCGCCACTGCACTCCAGCCTGGGCGACAGAGCAAGACTCTGTCTCAAAAAAATAAATAAATAAATAAAAAATAATAATAATAATAAAAAATAAAGTTCATGCATGATTTTGTGTTTCTTCATTTTTATTTATTTTTTAAACTTTTTTAAATTTTTTAATTTTTTTGAGGTTTGACTTAAAATTGTTTATTTTATTTTATTCACTTATTTATTTATTTTTTATTATACTTTATGTACTAGGGTACATGTGCACAATGGCAGGTTTGTTACACATGTATACTTGTGCCATGTTGGTGTGCTGCACCCATCAACTCGTCAGCACCCATCAACTCGTCATTTACATCAGGTATACATCAGGTATAACTCCCAATGCCATCCCTCTCCCCTCCCCCCTCCCCAAAATAGGCCCCTGTGTGTGGTGTTCCCCTTCCAGAGTTCAAGTGATCCCATTGTTCAGTTCCCAACTATGAGTGAGAACATGCAGTGTTTGGTTTTCTGTTCTTGCGATAGTTTGCTGAGAATGATGGTTTCCAGATGCATCCATGTCCTTACAAAGGACACAAACTCATCCTTTTTGATGGCTGCATAGTATTCCATGGTGTATATGTGCCACATTTTCTTAATCCAGTCTGTCACTGATGGACATTTGGGTTGATTCCAAGTCTTTGCTATTGTGAATGGTGCCGCAATAAACATACTTGTGCATGTGTCTTTATAGCAGCATGATTTATAATCCTTTGGGTATATACCCAGTAATGGGATGGCTGGGTCATATGATATTTCTAGTTCTAGATCCTTGAGGAATCAGCATACTGTTTTCCACAATGGTTGAACTAGTTTACAATCCCACCAATAGTGTAAAAGTGTTCCTATTTCTCCACATCCTCTCCAGCACCTGTTGTTTCCTGACTTTTTAATGATCGCCATTCTAACTGGTGTGAGATGGTATCTCATCGTGGTTTTGATTTGTATTTCTCTGGTAGCCAGTGATGACGAGCATTTTTTCATGTGCCTGTTGGCTGTATGCATGTCTTCTTTCGAGAACTGTCTATTCATATCCTTTGCCCACTTTTTGATGGGGTTGTTTGTTTTTTTCTTGTAAATTTGTTTGAGTTCTTTGTAGGTTCTGGATATTAGCCCTTTGTCAGATGAGTACATTGCAAAAATTTTCTCCCATTCTGTAGGTTTCCTGTTCACTCTGATGGTAGTTTATTTTGCTGTGCAAAAGCTCTTTAGTTTAATGAGATCCCATTTGTCAATTTTGGCTTTTGTTGCCGTTGCTTTTGGTGTTTTAGACATGAAGTCCTTACCCATGCCTATGTCCTGAATGGTATTACCTAGGTTTTCTTCTAGGGTTTTTATGGTTTTAGGTCTAACATTTAAGTCTCTAATCCATCTTGAATTAATTTTCGTATAAGGAGTAAGGAAAGGATCCAGTTGAGCTTTCTACTTATGGCTAGTCAATTTTCCCAGCATCATTTATTAAATAGGGAATCCTTTCCCCATTTCTTGTTTTTCTCAGGTCTGTCAAAGATCAGATGGCTGTAGATGTGTGGTATTATTTCTGAGGGCTCTGTTCTGTTCCATTGGTCTATATTTCTGTTTTGGTACCAGTACCATGCTGTTTTGGTTACTGTAGCCTTGTAGTACAGTTCGAAGTCAGGTAGCGTGATGCCTCCAGCTTTGTTCTTTTGACTTAGGATTGTCTTGGAGATGCGGGCTCTTTTTTGGTTCCATATGAACTTTAAAGCAGTTTTTTCCAATTCTGTGAAGAAAGTCACTGGTAGCTTAATGGGGATGGTGTTGAATCTATAGATTACCTTGGGCAGTATGGCCATTTTCACAATATTGATTCTTCCTATCCATGAGCATGGAATGTTCTTCTATTTTTTTATGTCCTCTTTTATTTCACTGAGCAGTGGTTTGTAGTTCTCCTTGAAGAAGTCCTTTACATCCCCTGTAAGTTGGATTTCTAGGTATTTTATTCTCTTTGAAGCAATTGTGAATGGAAGTTCATTCATAATTTGGCTCTCTGTTTGTTTGTTACTGGTGTATAAGAATGCTTGTGATTTTTGAACGTTGATTTTGTATCCTGAGATTTTGCTGAAGTTTGTTATCAGCTTAAGGAGATTTTGAGCTGAGATAATCGGGTTTTCTAAATATACAATCATGTCATCTGCAAACAAGGACAATGTGATGACTTATTTTCCTAACTGAATACCCTTTATTTATTTCTCTTGCCTGTTGCCCTAGCCAGAACTTCCAACACTATGTTCATTAGGAGTGGTGAGAGAGGGCACCCCTGTCTTGTGCCAGTTTTCAAAGGGAATGCTTCCAGTTTTTGCCCATTCAGTATGATATTGGCTGTGGGTTTGTCATAAATAGCTCTTATTATTTTGAGATATTGGTATTGAGTTCCATCAATATCGAATTTATTGAGAGTTTTTAGCATGAAGGGCTGTTGAGTTTTGTCAAAGGCCTTTTCTGCATCTATTGAGATAATCATGTGGTTTTTGTCTTTGTTTCAGTTTATATGCTGGATTACATTTATTGATTTTCGTATGTTGAACCAGTCATGCATCCCAGGGATGAAGCCCACTTGATCATGGTGGATAAGCTTTTTGATGTGCTGCTGGATTCGGTTGTTTGCCAATATTTTATTGAGGATTTTTGCATCGATATTCATCAGGGATATTGGCCTAAAATTCTCTTTTTTTGTTGTGTCTCTGCCAGGCTTTGGTATCAGGATGATGTTGGCCTCATAAAATAAGTTAGGGAGGATTCCCTCTTTTTCTATTGATTGGAATAGTTTCAGAAGGAATGGTACCAGCTCCTCCTTGTACCTCTGGTAGAATTTGGGTGTGAATCCATCTGGTCCTGGACTTTTTTTTGGTTGGTAGGTGATTAATTATTGCCTCAATTTCAGAGCCTGCTATAGGTCTATTCAGGGATTCAATTTCTTCCTGGTTTAGTCATGGGAGAGTGTAAGTGTCCAGGAAATTATCCATTTCTTCTAGGTTTTCTAGTTTATTTGCATAGAAGTGTTTATAGTATTCTCTGATGGTAGTTTGTATTTCTGTGAGGTTGGTGGTGATATCCTCTTTATCATTTTTTATTGTGTCTGTTTGATTCTTCTCTCTTTTCTTCTTTATTGGTCTTGCTAGCGGTCTATCAATTTTGTTGATCTTTTCAAAAAACCAACTCCTGGATTCATTGATTTTTTGGAGGGTTTTTTGTGTCTCTATCTCCTGCAGTTCTGCTTTGATCTTAGTTATTTCTTGCCTTCTGCTAGCTTTTGAATGTGTTTGCTCTTGCTTCTCTAGTTCTTTTAATTGTGATGTTAGGGTGTCAGTTTTAGATCTTTCCTGCTTCCTCTTGTGGGCATTTAGTGCTCTAAATTTCCCTCTACACACTGCTTTAAATGTGTCCCAGAGATTCTGGTATGTTGTATCTTAGTTCTCATTGGTTTCAAAGAACATCTTTATTTCTGCCTTCATTTCGTTATGCACCCAGTAGTCATTCAGGAGCAGGTTGTTCAGTTTCCATGTAGTTGAGCGGTTTTGATTGAGTTTCTTAGTCCTGAGTTCTAGTTTGATCGCACTGAGGTCTGAGAGACAGTTTGTTATAATTTCTGTTCTTGTACATTTGCTGAGGAGTGCTTTACTTCCAATTATGTGGTCAATTTTGGAATAGTGTGCTGTGGTGCTGAGAAGAATGTATATTCTGTTGATTTGGGATGGAGAGTTCTGTAGATGTCTATTAGGTCTGCTTGCTGCAGAGATGAGTTCAATTCCTGGATATCCTTGTTAAATTTCTGTCTCGTTGATCTGTCTAATGTTGACAGTGGGGTGTTGAAGTCTCCCATTATTATTGTATGGGAGTCTAAGTCTCTTTGTAAGTCTCTAAGGACTTGCTTTATGAATCTGGGTGCTCCTGTATTGGGCACATATATATTTAGGATAGTTAGCTCTTCCTGTTCAATTGATCCCTTTACCATTATATAATGGCCTTCTTTGTCTCTTGATCTTAGATGGTTTAAAGTCTGTTTTATCAGAGACTAGTATTGCAACCCCTGCTTTTTTTGTTCTCCATTTGCTTGGTAGATCTTCCTTCATCCCTTTATTTTGAGCCAATATGTATCTCTGCATGTGAGATGGGTCTCCTGAATACGGCAAACTGATGGGTCTTGACTCTTTATCCAATTTGCTAGTCTGTGTCTTTTAATTGGAGCATTTAGTCCATTTACATTTAAGGTTAATATTGTTATGTGTGAAGTTGATCCTGTCATTGTGATATTAGCTGGTTATTTTGCTTGTTAGTTGATGCAGTTTCTTCCTAGCATCAATGGTCTTTACATTTTGGCATATTTTTGCAATGGCTGGTACTGGTTGTTCCTTTCCATGTTTAGTGCTTCCTTCAGGATCTCTTGTAGGGCAGGCCTGGTGGTGACAAAATCTCTAAGCATTTGCTTGTCTGTAAAGGATTTTATTTCTCCTTCACTGATGAAAGTTAGTTTAGCTCGATATGAAATTCTGGGTTGAAAATTCTTCTCTTTAAAAATGTTGAATATTGGCCCCCACTCTCTTCTGGCTTGGAGAGTTTCTGCCGAGAGATCTGCTGTTAGTCTGATGGGCTTCCCTTTGTGGGTGACCCAACCTTTCTCTCTGGCTGCCCTTAACATTTTTTCCTTCATTTCAACTTTGGTGAATCTGACAATTATGTGTCTTGGAGTTGCTCTTCTCAAGGAGTATCTTTGTGGCGTTCTTTGTATTTCCTGAATTTGAATGTTGGCTTGCCTTACTAGGTTGGGGAAGTTCTCCTGGATGATATCCTGAAGCGTGTTTTCCAACTTAGTTCCATTTTCCCCCTCACTTTCAGGCACACCAATCAGATGTAGATTTGGTCTTTTCACATAATCCTGTATTTCTTGGAGGCTTTGTTCATTTGTTTTTCCTTTTTTTTCTCTAGACTTCTCTTCTCGCTTCATTTCATTCATTTGATCTTCAATCATTGATATTCTTTCTTCCAGTTGATCGAGTCGGTTATTGAAGCTTGTGCATTTGTCAAGTATTTCTTGTGTCATGGTTTTTATCTCTGTCAGTTCGTTTATGGACTTCTCTGCATTGATTATTCTAGTTATCCATTCTTCCATTCTTTTTTCAAGATTTTTAGTTTATTTGCGCTGGGTACGTAGTTCCTCCTTTAGCTCTGAGAAGTTTGTTTGACTGAAGCCTTCTTCTCTCAACTTGTCAAAGTCATTCTATGTCCAGCTTTGTTCTGTTGCTGGTGATGAGCTGTGTTCCTTTGGAGGGTTAGATGAGCTCTGATTTTTTGAATTTTTTGAATTTCCAACTTTTCTGCCCTGCTTTTTCCCTATCTGTGTGGTTTTATCTGCCTTTGGTCTTTGATGCTGGTTACATACTGATGAGGTTTTGGTGTGAGTGTTCTTTTTGTTTGTTAGTTTTCCTTCTAACAGTCAGGACCCTCAGCTGTAGGTCTGTTGGAGATTGCTTGAGGTCCACTGCAGACTCTGTTTGCCTGGGTATCAGGAGTGGAGGCTGCAGAAGATAGAATATTATTGTACAGTGAGTGCTGCTGTCTGATTCTTGCTCTGGAAGCTTCGTCTCAGGGGTGTACCCCACCATGTGAGGTGTGAGGTGTCAGTCTGCACCTATTGGGGGATGTTCCCCAGTTAGGCTACTCAGGGGTGAGGGACCCACTTGAGCAGACAGACTGTCCGTTCTCAGATCTCAACCTCCGTGCTGGGAGATCCACTGCTCTCTTCAAAGCTGTCAGACAGGGTTATTAACCTCCACAGAGGTTTCTGCTTCTTTTTTTTTGCTTTTTGTTTGTTTGTTTGTTTGTTTTGTTTTTTTTTTTGGCTATGCCCTGTCCCCAGAGGTGGAGTCTACAGAGACAGGCAGGCCTCCTTGAGCTGTGGTGTGCTCCACCCAGTTAGAGCTTCCTAGAGGCTTTGTTTACCTACTTAAGTCTCAACAATGGGGTGCGTCCCTCCCCCAGCCCCCCTGCTGCCTTGCAGTTAGATCTCAGACTGCAGTGCTAGCAATGAAGGAGGCTCCCTGGGCTTGCGACCCTCCCGGCCAGGTGTGGGATATAATCTCCTGGTGTGCCGTTTGCTAAGACCCTTGGTAAAGTGCAGTATTAGGGTGGGAGTTATCAGATTTTCGAGGTGTTGTGTGTCTCAGTTTCTAAAGGGAGTCCCTTCCCCCTTGCACTTCCCAGGTGAGGCGATGCCTGGCCCTGCTTCAGCTCTCGCTGGTCGGGCTGCACCAGCTGACCAGCGCCGATTGTCTGGCACTCCCCAGTGAGATGAACCCAGTACCTCAGTTGAAAATGCAGAAATCACCCTTCTTCTGTGTCACTCCCTGGGAGCTGGAGGCTGGAGCTGTTCCTATTTGGCCATCTTGCTCGTGCACTCGTTTCTTCATTTTTAGTGCCATTTGTATAAAAATTCCATAATTTTGATTTTTTTCACATATTTATTCATATATATAGTGAAAGTTTTCTATTATGAACACTTTGTATTTCTTAGAACATATATATCAAAATTTTCAGAAGCATATTAATAACAGTAGCATCCCTGAGGGTCACAGAATATGCATATATTTGATTTTGTAAAATAATGGCAAATTATTACTGTAATGGAGCAATTTACAATTTCAACAGCCATAGTGTAGACATAAGCACCAATACTTGACATTCATTGTTAAATGTTTTAATATATCCCAGTCTCGTGAATATAAATAGTATCTTATTTGTTTATTTGTATTTCTCTAAATATTAATGGTTAATTATATATTAAAATATTAAATATTTTAATGCATTTTCTGTCACTTCATGTATCTTTCTATAAAGCACACAGTCAAGCTTTTTACCTACTTTTCAAACCTTTAAAAATATTCAGGCAATACATTCTTTGTCATGTTTATGTGCTGTTAACTTATCTCAGTTTGTGGATTACTTATTTATTTTCTTTAACATCTAAGACCTTAATTTTAATGTGTTTGAATGATCAATCATTTCCTTTATAGTCTGTACTAAATGTGTTTCATTTAGAATAATTTAGACCTTTCTCCCCTCAGGAAGAAAGACTGGAGCATTTTTCCTTCAGCTCCTAAAAATCTTGACAGATGACAGGTCCCTCAGCTGAGTCTCCACTTTCCCTCCCCCATGGCCTCCACCACCCACACTGCATGGAGTATTTTGTTGGGTGAAGAAAACTATATTAGTCCTTTCTCAAGGTGCTATAAATAACGTCCCTGAGACTGAGTAATTTATAAAGCAAAGTGGTTTAATTGACTCATAGTTCCACAAGGTTGGGGAGGCCTCAGGAAACTTACAATCATGGCAGAAGGGAAAGCATGTACCTTCTTCATAGGTTGGCAGGAAAGAGAAAATTGAAGGAGGAACTTCAAAACACTTATAAAACAATCAAATCTGAGAACTAACTCACTATCATGAGAACAGCATGGGTGAAACTGCCTCCACGATCAAATCACTTTCCTTCCTTGACACGTGAAGGTTACACTTTGAGATATAATTTGGGTGGAGACACAGAGCCAAACTCTATCAAAAACCATATCCACAAAAGTTTTCTTTCTTCCTTTGAGGCATTTTGTGTATATCAACTTGTCATTGTGGTGATAGTAAGGGATGGCCCCTTGCCCCACATTAGGACATTTCAGTAGGGCCATCTCAGTCCCAAAACTACCACTGGGATTCGCCGAGGTCTATGTTAGGACTGTATGATAATTCTGTAACACAATTTCTTCCTCTGACCAATCCTGCTTCCCTAACTGGTAACTAACAATAGCATTCCTTAATCTACGTAATTAAAATAAAGTAAAGGTGAATGATCCAAATGCTGAGGGTTATCAGCCACGCCAATTAAAAATAAAATCACTGTCTTGAGTGAAATCTTAAACTACGAAGCTATTGACTGAAAGAGATGGCAGATTTCCATGGGAAGATGATGTGGGGTTCCCTTGCAACAATATAAAATGATTATTTAGTAATAATTCCCCAAGCCCTTGCTTAAAGAATCCTATTCAGGCAATCATACACAAGGAAAGGGGAATACTCAGATATTTTGAGAACTGTTAAATGCAGGGTACATATAGACATGGACATTTGAGGAGAGAAAGCATCATTTATAATTCCTTGATAGAGCAGGATTATATGAGATAGGTTACAGATGGAGCTCTGGCCAAGGTGTGGTTAACATTGTGTTCACTGTATTCACTATGTTCACATACCCATCATGGGTCATTTCCCTGGTCTTGAATTGTATATTTGAAATAGATATATTTCACAGTTGAATCAATAATGAATAATCCAAATGGTTTTGTAACCTGTAAGGGCTGCCATAGTGAGAAAAGCCAAATAGAATCCTCTAACATAATGATGCCTTCACTGCTTCCAGCAATTCTAGTAGATCAGAATCAGTAGCACATAAGGGTAATGACAGACAATAGGGACATCTTTGAAAACTCAAGGGATTAGGAGTCATGATCTCCATTATAACTCCATGTAATTTACTTGCATGGATGCTAAAAAAAAAAAAAAAAAAAATGGAATATTACAAAATCAACCAAGAAGTAACCCCAATTAAACCCACTGTGGCAGATATGCTACCTTTGCCAAGTCAGATAAGAAACCATTGTGGAAGAGAGTGTGGTGATCTTTCAAGGATCTAGAACTAGAAACACCATTTGACCCAGCAATCCCATTACTGGGTATACCCAAAGAATTACAAATCATGCTACTATAAAGACACACGCACACATATGTTTATTGCAGCACTATTCACAATGGCAAAACCTTGGAGCCAACTCAAATGTCCACCAGTGATAGACTGGATTAAGAAAACGTGGCACATACATACCATGGAATACTATGTAGCCATAAAAAAGGATGAGTTCGTGTCCTTTACAGGGACATAGATAAAGCTGGGAACCATCATTCTCATCAAACTACCACAAAGACAGAAAACCAAACACTGCATATTCTCACTGATAGGTGGGAATTGAACGACGAGAACACTTGGACACAGGGAGGGGAACATCACACACTGGGGCCTGTCAGGGAGTAGGGGGCTAGGGGAGGGATAGCATTAGGATAAATACCTAATGTAAGTGATGAGTTGATGGGTGCAGCAAACCAACATGGCACATGTGTACCTATGTATCAAACCTGCATGTTGTGCACATGTACCCTAGAACTTAAAGTATAATAATATAAAAAAGAAAATGAAGACCAAGTGTGAATAATTAAATTACTATTCAGTTTCAAGAGCCAGACAGTTGAAGAATCAGCGTTTGAATCAAAATTCATGGACACAAAATTTTGTGTTCTTAATTAGTTTGAAACAGAGCTCATGTACCATAGATTGCTTCCTTATTCTATCATCAGCTGTTCACTGGCCCATCACTTAGCCATGGAGATATCTTCCTGGTAAGAGGAAATTTTAATGATGTTTGGTAAAAAGGGACCAATTTAGTCCAATTACTAAATATCCTAGTAAAAATCTTAAGCCAAAAGCCATATATTTGTCCTTTTTGGCTTTCCAACCTCTTTGTATTAAAGAAAAAATTACCGAAAAAGGCAGGGAACAGGCAGTTAGAGTCTGGCCATCTCCATAAAAGCCATTATAGATAAGATTTTACATCACTTTACCTTCTGAGAATGCTGGTCAAAGATCATTTGTGGCAAATGTGACAGAAATAAGGGCCCAATGATATGGCAGTAATGGGTGTGGCAGCTTGAACAATGCACAAAACCTAATCAGCATTACTTGTAATACAATTTTAGCTTGGCTGTGTTTCTCTTGGTGCCCACATTCATTGGATTTGAAATATGATTATGTAAGCTAATTAATGTATTTATGAATTCATTTTTTCTTTTTTCCCTTCCCTTTCTCCCCTTTTCCCTTTTCTTTCTTCCTTTCCCTTCTCCCTTCCCTTCTCCCTTCCCTTCCATCTTCCTTTTTCCCTTCCCTTCCCTTCATTCCTTCCCTCTTCCCTTGCCTTCCCTCTTCCCTTACTTTCCTTTCCTTCCCTCCCTTCCTTCCCTTCCTTCCTTTTCCCCTTCCCTTCCCTTCCCTCCCTTTTCCTTCCATCCCCTCCCCTCCCCTTCCCCATCCCCTCCCCTTCCCCATCCCCTCCCCTCCCCTCCCCTCCCCTCCCCCCCCCTCCCCTCCCTTCTCTTCCTTCATTGTTTCTTCTTTCTTATTTCACCTAAAATTATTTGAACTGGATCTTGTTGTTTGCACATAAGAAAGACAATTACTTGATCACCATGTGGCATAAAGTCCAAACGGAAGGCAAGGCTTTTGCCTATATAGGCCAACTACTGCAATAGAAACAAAGGGCATAAAAATTCAGCAACTCTATATTGGGCTGGTATAATTTTGTTGAGACTTACACAACCATCAAAACCCGATTCAATATATTTGATGACTGTTGTTAGTTGTTTTCAGAAAATGAAATTTAAAGTACCAGTAATTCTGTTATAATTTAAGAGGAAAACAAGCCAAAACTTTGGGAAGCAGGATGCTGTCAATAATTTGTCATGTTACAATCACTCTGCAGCATCACTACAAAAAAAATGCAGAAAATAGTATCTTCAGCACTTCCTGAGAAACACAGTGTGGGAGTGAGCTACAGACCTCTTCAAAGCATTTCAGTGACCATTCTCGGTTATTGACAATCAAAATAGACTTCATGATTTCGGGAAGCTTAGGAAGATTCAAGAAAGACAAATAACAATGAGTGGCACTTAAATTAAAGATGCAAAGGGAAGCTAAAATTATAATCGGAATGGTTTTGTCTGTAGATATATTCAACAATGGCTAATATAATATAGAAATAAACAGGTAGTCTATGTAGGTAACTATTATTTTAAAAATGAAAAATATTACACTAGTTGAAGATATGTTTGATCTGAGCCCCAATAGTATGCAGGTGGTATTAAGAATGTAGGCAAAGTTCTAGTCTTGAGCTCCATAAGGACTATCTAAAAGATCCATATAAAGTTTAGCTACCAGAAGCCTCTCTAAATAACTGCACAACATTCTGGTCCCACCAGTGCAATCCTCATGCCAAAGCAGAATTAGACAAGGGTCCGCTGTAATAGTATTCTTTTGAAATGGGAAACATTTGAGTGGCAGGTAGTACAAATGCATTCCTTTATTAAACTTTTAGTTGGTTTCTGCCACTGTCAGTCTGCTAAATTGCTTTGCACTTGTCACATGCTTTGGATGACCCTACATGACAAGCTCTCACTTGCTACACAAGGGAAATTAAGAGTGGTCACAGTGTGCTTTTCCTTCATTACAAATGCTTGCATCAATTTGATTTTTACTGCTTTCTATTTTTGCTTTCTATTCAGAATAAACTTTGCATTAACTCTCACTGGTTAACTCTATCTGATGTCCCTCTGTTGAACTACTTTTCCTAATTCAAAACTAAAACAAGACCGATTTCTTTGAGTAAATAGTCTTGTCTTTGATTCTTTACCTCTAAGTTTCAATAGAATTTCTTTTAACCATACCAACCTGGGACAATCACAACCCACTTCTTAGTGCCAAGCAATCTTGTTTTATTAGTCATACTGCGTGGGAAAAGTCAGGCTTTTTAGATAGTGCTATCCCTTCCTACTCCACCAACCCACTCCCCATAATTTGATGCTTGGCTTCTTGATTTATAGAATAATTGTGGATTGTGTGTCTTCTTCTTCACATATAGTTTAGTTGGTGGCTGAATATAATAATGTCTGTGAAAGTACTTTCTATTCCTTAAATCACAAAGAGATAGAAATAGTTTTTATATTAATCTTCAAATATACTTCCCATTTTTATATTATTGTAATTTTTATAAAAATATTCTCTAAATGTTGCTTTATTAGCTCATTCATATCTCCTACAATGCCTTTGATATAGTTTTCTATGTCTCTGTTTCACAAGAAAAGCAAAGAAACAATCTGACCTGGGTTAAAAGTAGTGATAAAGTCAGTATGAAAGCAGCTCCAAGATTCAAAATTAGTGGGACAAATTATTCCCCAGTTCTTGATCCCTTTCATCGGACTATATTCTCACATTTATTCCAAACTATGCTCTTACGGCATCATATTGGTTCCCATCAAACTGATTTTTTAAATGTTTTTAATTTCAGGGATACATGTGGCAGGCTTTTTATATAGGTAAAAGTGTGTCACAGGGGTTTACTGTACAGATTATTTCATCACTCAAGTATGAAGCCTAGTACCCATTAGTTATTTTTTGGGATCTTGTCCCTCCTCCTACCCTTCACCCTCTGATAGATCCCAGTGTGTGTTGTCTGTATGTTTCTCATCATTTAGCTCCCACTTATAAGTGAGAACATGCCGTATTTGGTTTTCTGTTTGCTAAGTATAATGGCCTCCAGCTCCATCCATGTTCCTGCAAAGGACAGGATCTTGTTATTTTTCTGTGGTAGCATACTATTTAATGGTATGTATCATATTTTCTTTATCCAGTCTATCATTGATGGGCATTTGGGTTGATTTCATGTCTTTGTTATTGTGAATACTGCTCAATGAACATATGCGTGCATGTGTCTTTATAAAAGAACAACTTATATTCTTTTGTGTATATACCCAGTAATGGGATTGCTGTGTCAAATGGTATTTCTGTCTTTAGGTCTTTGAGGAATTGCCACACACACTCATAGATAGGAAAAATCAATATTGTTCTAAAGGCCATATTGCCCAAAGCAATTTATAGATTTAATGCTATTTCTATTAAACTACCATCAATATTCTTTACATAACTAGAAAAAACTATTTTAAAATTCATACGAAACCAAAAAAGAGACCAAACCACCAAGGCAATTTTGAGCAAAAAGAACACGATGCTATAGGCATCATGCTACCAGACTTCAAACTATACTACAGGGCTACAGTAACCAAAACAGCATTGTATTGATACAAGAACAGACAAATAGACCAATGGGACAGAAGAGAGAACGTGGAAATAAGACTGCACACCTACAACCATTTGACCTTTGACAAACAATTCAAAAACAAGCAATGGGGAAAGGATTCCCTTTTCAGTAAATGATCATGGGATAACTGGCTAGCCATATGCAAAAAACTGAAACTGGACACCTTCCTTACACCGTATACAAAAATTAACTCAAGATGGCTTGAAGTCTGAAATGTAAAAGCCAAAATGATAAAAATCCTGGAAAACAGCCTAGGAGATACCATTCAGGATATAGGCATGGGCAAAGATTTCATGACAAAGATGCCAAAAGCAATTGCAACAAAAGCAAAAATTGACAAATGGGATCAAATTAAACTAAAGAACTTCTGCACAGCAAACTGAATTGCTTATAGGATTTGAATATAGCATAGGTTTCCCTGCCTCAGCAAATTTGTTTAGCACAATATTTACCATGTCAATATCTTTCCATTCTCCCTTTTCATCTCCATTCTGATGTCCTTTCCTGATCTGCTGTGCCAAATGTGAGTTCATTCTTCCCAGGTCTCTAGGTCTTTGAATTTTCATTAAGGCACTGCCCACACTCTGCTTTATGTTAGGATTGTTGTTGCATCTGTCTTCTTCCCACATTCTTGTAAGTTCTCTGCGGGCAGGGTCTACACTTACAAATTTCTACATCCTCTACAAAGCATACTATGCCCAGAGCAGGAACAATTAACATTTTGAACTGAATAAAATCAAGGAGTGATTTAGAGTAATATACTGGAATGCATCTTTTAGAAAGGCTATTACAAAGTTTATAACTCAGCCAGGAAAACTCTTTAAACGTAAATTATCAAGGTGAGATTGATTGCATTAGATCCAGAGCAAAATTATGACTGAAAGTAGAAAGATATTACATGTTCTGCAGATACCATCAGAGTCAGGAGCTTTGCTGTTAACCCATGGCTACTCTGGGATTTAGATGGCAGAAATATTTAGCTGTAGGCTATTTCCTTCTACTCAGCATGTGACCATGGGCTCACTACAGTTCCTCACGGACGTCCACTATGTAACCAATTCTAAACCTATCCATTGCAAGGTTTTTGTTTTTTTCCCCCAGAATGTTTTCACTTTCTCTTAGCAGTTAGAAAAACACAGATAAGGACCATAACTGCTCCTTTGGGGTGTTGTGAGAGACGTTTGCCATATACTGATGAAGCAATGAAATACTATTTTGTCTTCTAATGAAAAGTTCCAAAGTATTTTTTAGAACTACTTTGAACCTTTTTATTTTTGGTAGCAGAAGATATCCCTCTGATTTAGGCTTACTATTGCATTTGATTTTTAATTTTGCCATTGTTGACCAGACCCTGACTAGTTTATGGATCTTAAAAATTATCAAATCTTGAACACTACTTCCATGAAAATCCATGCAAATAGAACTTACAATGGACTTCCAGATTATGTCCATTGTCAAGACCCAGTAATCGACAGCTCTCCAGACCCCCTGAAACAAGGGATTAGGCTGTGTTCACACAGGTGAGGAGTAAAGATGTCAACTCTTCACCCTGTATTTTCCTATCTAGATAGAAGAATGAATGAGAAATAAAATTGATACCTCCTAAATAATAAACAGCAATTTTATAACTTCTGTAAAGAGTACTGAACTAAAGGAAATATTACAAGCATGTAAAATATTTCTGGTAGCTATGTCCTTGAGAACACTATATTTATCCTTTCTGAAATAGCTGAGCATATGAATTTCACATCCCATACCTCTGAGAATTGAGAATTACAGGGATAAGTTGTTTTGTAGCTATGTTTATAACGGCCAGCTAATATCTCTTGTTTGGTAGTTGGTCTGTTACCATATTAAAAATCTATACTCATAAACTGCTCTGTGGAATGTGTTTTAGCATAAACTGACAAGCAATTTCGTCCTGGTTATGATGATGATGATTAAAATGAAGTAGAAATATAAGACCCTATAAGAACCTATTACAAGTCTTGGGATAAAAGGGCTTGAAGTTACCAAGGTAACTTGGGTGGGCATTTTCAAAACACAAATATGATTCTCTTTCTTTATTGAGTCAAAACATAATGATATATATATATTTAAAAAGGTAACAGATTGAGTACACTCATGATCACATTCTTATCAACAAATACTTATTATAATATTACATTTCTGCATGACAGAAAAGCTAAAAAAAGTCCATAAATTAAAAATACCAAGACATTGACATCAATTATTTCTTAGGGGTATAATCTATTTCATTTTCATTGTTTGTGCTTTTTGTATTTCCCAATACCTTCAAATAAATTAAAATAATATTCAATATGAATTACGAGAGACTTTTTAGTTATTTATGGTCAGAAAACTGTGGACCTAGAGCCAAATATAGACCACCGCTTGTTTTGTAAATAAAGCTTTATTAGAGTACAGGTATGCCCGTTTATGCCTATTTGTTTACCCACTGTCTAGGGTGTTTTCATACTACAAAAACAAATTTGAGTAGTTGTTAAAGAGACCATATGGCCAGCAAATCTTCAAATACTTATTATCTGGCCCCTTACAGAAAAAAGTTTTCTTAACCCTACTTTATATCATTGTTTTTCAACTCACCCTGTGTAGGATAGTCACACAGAGTGTGTTCTACACCCTGTGTAGAACAGTATATAGGCCAACAATTTCTTTAACACATCATCTTACTTTTATAAAGAAAAAGGATATTTCCTAGGATTGAGTTGTTACACAGCCAGTTTAAATTCACAGGTGGAAGAATATGTCAACAGATGCAAAACTTTGATTCCTGTTACATTTTGGTAAGCTATTTCAACAGTCATTTTTATTTAGTTAAAAATATTTTTATTACAATTCAAGCTTAAATAAGCTCTGTGTCTGTCTGTTATGATACTTTCATTTTCTGGCCTTTCTTCTGAATCCTTTTCTGAATAAAAAACAGATGGGATTCCAGAACTAGAGAAACTGTATGCATATTTGAGTTATACTTGTTTTTAAAAAGCAGAAAAAGAGAAAAGTATATAGATATTTTAAAATTAAATAAATAACCTAGAAATTTAACGTCTTGCGTGCAGACCCTTTATGACGAAAGTTGTTGAACCATTGTTTTGCTTATATATAATTTGTATAGTTACAATATATGTGATTAAGCAATGTAAATGCATTGTCTTTCAACAAGTGGATTATGCAGATACCTGACACATAGCAATACACCAAAGGTAGATCAAACTAATACGGCTGGATAGATCGAATTGAACCAGGGAAGATGTTCAATACTTTATTCATGAGTCTTCAACATTCTTATAGATGGGTCACAGAGCTGATTAAGATTTCACCCAGGCAACATAGAACGGGAAGTTTCCTTAGTCATAGCGTTTCTTGTTCACCAGTTGAAATAGATCCATTGCCCAGAAGCGTGAATGTTCTTACTTAGTACAAAGCCAGGCAAGGCTTTCCTTAGGATGCTTCATAAAGAGGACACTGAGTGATTGAGAGCCCCCTCCACCTCATTCATGCAGTAGCAAGAAAAAGAAACTTTAGAGCATTACATTATAAGTTGATGATATCACACAACAAAGGACAATTCCTTTATGTATTTATTTATTTTAGTGAAATAATGTTCTAATGAGTAGCCTACTCAGATCTAAGGCAGGAATAAATGTTAGAATAATTAAAAATAAGTTAATGGATTATTTAGCTGGTCAAAGAAACTGCTACATATATTATACATATAACACATACATGTAAAATATCATAGGTAATATGCATGTTTTAATGTAAGTAGATATACACACAGATATAATTTTCTCAAAATTCTTCTTCATATAGTGAGTGAAAATGACCCCACAAAAGTCAAATAACAACATTGTTAGCAATGGATTTCTTCTACTTACAAGTGACTGATTCGATTTCTTTCTTTAACTGTGTTTTCCGGAGTCTAAAATAGTCATATTACTTCTTTAATAAGATACAATTTTAAACAGCTATGCACCTCAGTCTATTATAATAGTCTATCAGATTACTGATTTTTCTCCCCTTTATTACATGTATTAACTTTTTTATGGTTTCGTCTTCAATCATCATTTATAATTTTAAAGTGGGCCTGATGACAAGTTTGAAGCCCCCTTACTACCACTAAGTAATAGTACACTAAAATCATAAGGGCAGGCCGAGGAGATATAATTAACCTCAAATATGAGAGAAGGCACCTGTGGTATAATTATGAACATGTTGCCACATTTAATTTAGAGTTAGTATATGTGTAAGGATTTATTGGAAACCTTAAATTATCTAATAAAAATGTGTCAGGTATTTCTTGTAAGCTTCTCAGTAACCAAATAAATACAAATTAAGAAGGAAATGCCATGTTTGAATTATTAAATCACAATGTTTCATTCATTTTTTGATGCTAATTTCTTCACCAGTGAAAGCATGTAGGAATTCTTAGAGCATGCTCTTAAAACTATTATTGAATACGAAACTTCTGGATAATTGTTTATATATATCAAAGCATGACCTTGAAACAATTAATTTGTAGGAGTTTATACACAAAAATAACAGCAGAGGTGTGCCAAGATTTAAATACAGGGATATTCTCACTTATCAATCAGTTCCAACAAGCAAAATAGAGGGGATTTAATAGAAAGAATTGGCTACACAAGTAATGGAAGAGCTGAGATGTCAGTTGGGGAATTGTTAACATAAGGTTGACAAGAGCACGAATCTCCATTACCCTAGAATGGAGGGTCAAAGGAAGCAGGCTCAGTACCCAGAAATTGACATCGTTTGGTAAGAGCAAGAACCATGGTGAGCTTTTTCAGTGGGAGCTGGAGCCTCAGAGAAGATGAAGCTGATACCAGAGATATCACTCGAGGCAGAGAATAATAGAGAATACCCTCTCTCTTTTTCCTGCCTTCCAAAGTCTCCTTTATCAAATCAGCCAGAAGACACTGCCTTAGGGACCCACTCAGACAGCCAGCAGGAGGCTGTGTTGCTGTGTTTAGTTAAGATTAAAATTAAAAATTTTAATTTCAAAATTAAAAGGTTGAGAAGAGCAGGAGTCACTACCACCCTAGGATGAAGGGACAAAGGAAGCAGATGCATATATTACCTCCTTCTGCCCTCTTTTTCTCTCTTCCTCTCCCTCTGTTTTCTTCTCTCACTCACTCCCAAAGACTGAGAAAATAAATTATCAGACACATATTTAAAAAAAGAAGTTGTTTTGTTTGATGTTTCTTGATTATGATGAGGGTTACAGTTTAAATGGGGTTGATGGGAAGTCTGTGATCTCAACACATACAACATAATTGCTATACTTAGATTTGAAGCTTTCAGCAAGCTACAAGAAGTAATTATCTTCATAAAATTAACAAATATATATTAACATGTTTCAAGCACTACACATTAGATATCATACACACTTCCATTTGAATTTGGAAAATTTGTTTATGCAAAACTTAAAAGCCTATATAATTTGGATTTTATCACTTCAGAGATTCAGGTGTACACGTACTTTTAAGGTCTATCTATCTACGTGTATATGAATCCCATATATTTGAAGAGGTTTAGCAGGACAAAACTGTGCAGTTAAAAGCTTATTCCTGGTTGACTTGAAGATAGAGAAACAAGGAAAAAATTAACACATTCCCAATGCTATATGGTTTTATTAAGGAAAAAGTAGAAGTTTGGTTAAGAAAAGTAAAAAAGAAAGAGAAAGATATAGGCAGTTTTAGTATTGGAAATATTGACAGACAGTGGTATTGAGGAAATAAGTCCTTTTACAGGAATAAAGCTTTTTTGAAAGTTTTATGTTGAAAAACTGAAACCCTTCCCAAAAGTTTGCTATCAGTATGTCCATTATGGAACTTTTGAGAAGTTTCTTAACTTACTATTGCAAAGACATCTTCCCTCCAGGATATCACACGCATCTCTCTGCCGGAATGCCAGGGAGTCTCCTCTCACCTCCTGCACACACTAAACGCTACCCATCCTGGGTGTCATGAAGCCTTCTTCCCATGATGCTCACAAAATCTTTCTCAGAAATGGTCTTGATTGGTGCTCTAGGTAAAAGACAGCCTGCGATTTTATGTAAGGGGTGTGACACTCCCAACTCCCAACTAGTGAGAAGTTTTTTCCTTTCTGCAAAGCAGGTTTTTTTAAACAAATGATTAAAATTATCCATAAAAGATTTTGAATTCTGAGTCTATGGTTTTATGTTCCATAATAGTGAAAAGATGTAAGGTTGGGGAAAATGACATTAAGGTAATATATGCATGTTTTGTCACACCAAGTTTTATTATTTTAATGATGTATCCAAGTGGAGATGTCCTATTTGAAAATAGGGCTATAGAACTAGATTAAAAGTTAAATCTATGATGAATATTTGATTCAATAATGTCATAATTGAATTGTGTGAAATAATTCAGAATTTCTGATTATTGTTAAAAATAAATTAGATACTCATTTGCTCAGGACACTTAAGCATTGTTCATTTTAAAGAACTGTTAATAAAATGTGTTTGTATAATCACAATCTTTGCTAAAAAAATTTTAAAGAAGAAACAGCACATATACACTTCAACTTTGCAACTTAAGACATACTATAAGTTATTGCAAGTTTCTTCCAATGTGTTTTACTATAGGAAAAAATTTAGTTTTTTGTACTTTTTTCTCATGCTAGAGTCAAGAAAGTATTTTTATTGGAAGTTGTGAGATACATGAAATGAAATAAATCTTAGTTCTCAAATAGAATCTTTATTCATATTAAAATTTAATCTTTGAATAGCATTATTAAAATTTTTCTTTATTGATATTAAGGAATGCCACAAAATTTCACTGGGGCAGAAAGGAATACTTTTAAATCCAAAAAACCACCCAGACAGATGGCTCATTTTGGAAACATAAAAATTGTAATTATTCTTATTTCTTAGATAATTTGGCACTTTTAGTATATACAATTTTGAAACATAAACTTAAGAATTATCATATTATTTGTATATTTTCTATATTGTCTTGACTCATGATTCACCTACACATATTTGAGGTAAGGAATTGAATTAGGTTTTACTTTCCTGATATTATAAATCTCTGCTGTTACCACATGAGAAATGAGATGTAAATTTATTTATCGGCTTGCTTAAAAAATATAAAAAGATTACGACATTTTATATTTCACCTTGCTTTTACATGTAAGGAAAATATATGTTCCATAGATTGTCTTTAAATTATAAAGTTTTAATTAATTAGAGTTTTCTGGAGAAGCCAATTAGTTGACATGTAAATAATGAGCATTTTACAATTGAGATTTAATTAGTCTTCCTGGATCATAGACACTACATTTATTTTGTATTCACCACCTTCCATTTTTTCCTAAAGATTTTCCTTAGGCATACAAGGGACTAAGCAATACAAAATATGTATCATCATAAAATTTTACTTCTATATATTAATGGTTTACTGTAAGCACAATTGAAACAAGGGATATCATATCATTTACTACATCACTTGGTGTTTAATTGCCTAAAACTTATTCAAAATTATAAAATATATAGAATTTATGGAATAAAAATAAAATTTGAATTTGAACCATATTTTAGTAAAAACAATCTCTTTCCTAGAGAACTGCCTCTTTTGGTATGCAGCAAGTTTATTACTACTTGAATGTAGCTCAGTTGCAGAAAAGTATTTCATTTTACTTTGATGTAAGAGTGATATTATAAGTCAATATGTTACAAAATTTTAATAAGCATTTATACTTATCTAGTAAAATCTCAAGGTAAAAATAACAGTGAATATATATTTTAAATATGTGTTACTGTACACCTATTTTGTTTATATTAAAAATAATTTGTAATTGAAATGATAAATAGCACTTGAATAAACAGTAGAAGGGTTTGTCATGGTTTCCAAGGCCCTGGATAATCTGATCCCAACTAATCTTTAAAATCTTATACAACACTCACATTATCTCACTGTGCCCTGGACTCATTGACTTTCCTCATGCTCTTTCATCATGCCACACTCATTCCTGTTACCGGGCCCCAATTCATTACATGTGATTTAGTAGATGACTTTACACTTTGTCCCTTACTCTAGTTTCAATGCTAGAATAAAAGAAATTATGAATATTTCCTCATTGTTCTCAAACGTAGCTACAAATGTAGTCACCCACACATACATATATATGTATCATGCCTACACACATATACACCACACAAACACTTTCGATTTAATAACTCTTAGGTTCATGTGTTTTGGAATAAAAATAAATTATTTATCTAGTTTCTTTCATAAAAAATGTTTTTCTATTCAAGAAATAGAAAAAGAGTGTTGATGAGAAGAGTCATACTCTGTAAAATATTTGAAGATATTTATTCTGAGCCAAATATGAATGACCCATGACCCATGACACAGCCCTTAGGAGACCCTGAGAACATGTGTCCCAGGTGACTGGGACAAGTACAGCCTAGTTTTATACATTTTAGGGAGACAAAAGACATCAATTAATACATGTAAGGGGTACATTGGTTTGGTCTGGAAAGTCAGGATGACTGGAAGTGGGGGGATTTCAGGTCATTGGTAGATTGAAAGATTTTCTCATTGGCAGTTGGTTGAAAGAGTCAAGTAACTGCCTAAAGACTTAGATTCAATAGAAAGGAATGTCTGTGTTAAGATAAAGGGGTTGTGGAGACCAGGGTTTTATCATGAAGCATCCAGGTAGCTGACTTCAGAGAATAGATTGTAAATATTTTTTTATCAGACTTAAAGAGTCTGTTCTATCAGTAATTCTAAATGAGAGGAGGGTATAATGAGGCATGTCCAGCTCCCCTTTGCCATTATGTCCTGAACTAGTTTTTCAGGTTAACTTTGGAATAGCCTTTGAGGAGAAAAGAGGGCCTTTCCAATGGCTCAGCAGCTTAGAATTTTATTTTTGGTTTACACTGGTATTATACACTTAATTTGTTTTGTTGTTACTAAATCATATCAAAATAAATAATGTTTATTGACATACAATATTTTAACTCTATATAATCAGCTGAGTTCAATTTGATAATTAAGTTTAGATCTTATTATACAAGTGAAAATTATATTTTCTAAGTTTCATGTTGCAAAGCCATTAGCAAATTTATTAGCACTAAAATGTTTGTGATGAGATATCCTAAGGTTAAATTATTAAGCCACTAAAAGTTTCATGCACAGAAACAAGTTCCTAAACTTGAAATTAATCAGATCATAGAAAGAAGTTCTCAAAACATTCAATATTATGAATAGTTATAATACAACATTCTAATAATGACAGTGCTGTGAATGAAAGCAATAGACTCATAATTTATGAGAATATTGATTTTTAAATAGCAATGTATGTGAGTAAATGTTATTAAACAGTACATTAACAAAATAAGTTACCATCCTCAAAGAATGAAATATCCTAGAAATTCAAGGTTCAATAACTGAAAATATAATACATAATTTACTTAGTTAGCATATTTTTATTCAGCACCTACTATGTGCCTAGCACAATTAAATGTCTATGGGGGCTGAGGCGGGCAGATCACGAGGTTAGGAGTTCAAGACCAGCCTGAGCAATATAGTGAAACCTCATCTCCACTAAAAATACAAAAATTAGCTGGGCGTGGTGGCACACACCTGTAGTCTCAGCTACTCGGGAAGCTGAGGCAGGAGAACTGCTTGAACCCAGGAGTTGGAGGTTGCAGTGAGCCGAGACTGCGCCATTTCACTCCAGCCTGGGTGACAGAGTGAGACTCTTTCTGGAAAAAAAAAAAAAAAAGAAAAAAAAGTCTATGGGATACAACAGGTACAAAATTACCCACACTCATGAAACCTGCATTTTAGATAAAGGAGAGAGAAAATGATATTTAGCACAATATTTAATTTGTTTAGTAGGTTAGAAGGAGATAAGTGTTTTCAAAAAATAGGAGAGAATAAGAGGGATTGAAATTATTCATATTGCTCAATTTGACAAGAATAAAGGTAAGAACATTGATAAATAAAATCTAAGAAATTTAATACTGAAAGGAATTTGGAAGATGAGATATCTATCTAAAATATTAGGGACCTTGGGAAAATAGAAATAGAATAATAATTTTCCATCATAAAAATATCTGCAGCTGAAATTAACAATCAATAGAATTAGTTTCCGTTGTGTGTGTGTGACCTATAGCTTTTTCTATTTTTTTGTCCTGAAAATGTATTAATTTATTATAATATATATTTTTCCTGTGTGCTCATCTTGGATTGAATTTTGGTTCTTTTTCAGCTAGCATAATTGTTTTCCATCTTTTTATTTTCAATCTGATATTTATTCATTCATTTAATAAATATGTCTTGAAAGCCTACCAACTTCCAGGCACAATAATTTTACTTACAAATGTCAATGCATAAAATAGACACAAACGATAATCATCACTAATAAGTGAATTATAAAACATTAGAAAGATCAGAGTTATGGAAAACAATAAAGGGATATAGAACTCATAGATTGTCGTATAAAATACATTGATCAGAATAAGCCCATTGAGGAGGTAACATTTTAGCAAAGATTTAAGGAGGCTAGGAAATTTTCCATGATGATATCTGAAGTAAAATTTTACCAGACTGGGGAAATATACAGGTCTACAGACAAGACGGGGCATAGTGTGTTTGAAAAGAAGCAGAGACAAAGTATGTGAGGAGTGAACATGTAATGGGGAGTAGTAAAATGTAAGCTCAAAAAAATAAGGGCGGTGGAGGCTTGCACAAGTCCTTGTGTGCTACTGTGTGTATTTCGTCTTTTAACTCGAGCAAGATGCAGAATCATTAGGTGATTTTAAATGAAAGAAAAGCAAAATCAGGCTTATATGTTAAAAGGAACATTCTGTTATTTTTAGGTACAGACTGGAGAGGAAATTGTCAGAAATAAGAAACCAAGCATTTATTGCAAAAATCAACATTACCTGAGAGATGATGATGTGTGGGAAGCACCAAGATGTTAATCCAGTACCTAAGGAATAATATGATTATATTGTGAGGGTAGATGAACCAGTATTTCCTGGAACAGTGGATTTGTTATGTGATGAAAAATGATCAGCTATTAAGATAGGACACTTAGAATATGTGTTGTCATAAGCTCAAATAAGAAGATTATGCATGGAATAAGTTTGAGAGGGAAAAACAAAAAGTTTAACTTGGATTTGAAATGGCAGTGTTTGCTAGGTCTCCAAGTGGAGATGTTGAGGAGAGAGCTGGGTATGAATCTAGAGTTAGAAAATAAATATGAGCTTTCAATATAAATTAGGGAATGACCAGAAATTAAGTGATTTTTAGAGATCACAGAAGGAGTTAATGTAGTTAAATCAGAGAAGAGAATCAAGGACTGAATCATGGGAGTGAATCTTGAGACAGAATCCTTAACAATGACAAAGAAAAAAAGTTGTTTAAGAAGAAAAAATAAGTAAGGTAGAAACACAACCACATGAGTGTGGCATATTAGAAATCAAATATATAAAAATGAGGAGCGCATGATAACATTTTACCAACACTTCAAATATCAGTACTTAAAATTAGCCATTTGGTGTAGCAATTGTAAGGTTAGTGATGACCTGGGTATGAACAATGGAATGGTGGAAGAAAAGCCTGATTTGAATAGGTTTAGGAGAAAATTAGAATACAAGTATTAGAAACAATGAGTAAAGAAATCTCTTCTTAAAAGTTTGTCTGCAGATAGGAGCATAGAAGCGGAGCATAACCTGATAGAAAGGTAGAAAAATATTGCCATATTAATGCTTTATAAAATTGGAAAAATATCAGCATAGTTCCATTTTGATGGAAATTATATAATAAAGAGGAAAACTTAACCAAGTATGAGAGAGGAAAGAATCTTTGGAGTCACTTCGTTAAGTTACTGAGAAGGGATGAGATCTAGTATATAAGTAGAGATATTGGCTTCATATAGAGCACAGATGGTTCACTATAGTAACAGGTGGGAAGGTAGATAATTTGGGTACAGATGGTGGAGGGTTCGTAAATGAAGTTGTGGGAGTTTATGGAAGTTTTCTTCTTATTATTTCATTTTTTTCAGTAAAGTAAGAAAAGTTCATCAGCTGAGAGTAAGCATGGGGAACA
The DNA here is from genome assembly GCF_024542745.1 of Macaca thibetana thibetana. Classification (NCBI taxonomy): domain Eukaryota; kingdom Metazoa; phylum Chordata; class Mammalia; order Primates; family Cercopithecidae; genus Macaca; species Macaca thibetana. Next base: position 29,210,249 of record NC_065590.1, read on the forward strand.
TGTATCATAGAATTTTAAGATATAGAAAAGGTAAAATAATTATCTAGGGAAATCATAAAATATATGGGTAGAAGAATCTGGTATAGTGTACGTTTAGAGAACACTTCATGATCGTGGTCATGAGTTAAAGTGGGAATGTCAATATGACTTTTTTTTCCCATAGCTACATTCAGTTGCATGGGTGTGGGTGTGGAGTAGGCTGAATTATATTTAATCAGAGTTGTGATCTTAGGAAGTTAGCATGATGATGCATGAGCCAATCTGAGAGTGGTGAAATGGAGGGTGTTTTCATGGAAGCGATTATGGTGCTGGACCATGGAAGTTAAGTTCAGTCCATAGAAAAGAACCAGGATAGTGAAAAGGTAGTGAGATAAATAGATTGATTGTATTAGTGGGAAAAGGATTTTAAGGCAGTAGAAGGTGTGAGAAAAACATGTATGGGTTTGTGGACATGAGTGAGATGCACCAAATGAAATTTGTGGAAGGATTATAGTTACTGGAGAATGAACATTCTATGATAAGACCTTGAGAACATATGGTTGAAAGTGGTTGATGGATACCACCATTTAAGGAAAGTTGAAGGAAATGAGAGACTAGAGTGTTGGGAGGATCACCCACATGTATTACCAAAACCACTGAGAATAAAGGTAGAAGTCATATGAGAAAGACTAAACAGTGATCCAGAAACAAATTCTTCAAATTCTTGAGAAATTAAGGAGAATGACTCACTGATAATTAACGACAACACTGAAGGGAAGTCTAATGCTAGGCTTTTAGGTAGTACAATATTTTAGTTGGACTAAAATTGTTGGGCATATTTTAACACCCCTCCCCAATCTCTCATTATCTTAATATCTTTTTACCAGCTCCCACCTCTGCTCCATTTCTCTTCTTTCTTTTTAACAAAAATAAACTTACCAGAGTTTAGCTTTATTCCACACCCAAAACTTTTAGTGTATCCTGGATTATTTTATGCTTTTAATCTTTGAGTATCTTATCCTAGATTTTTAATGTGGGTCTTTGTGTGGTAAAGACTCTGAGGGCTCGAATGTTTGTGCATATCTGGGGTATGCGATAACATTTGAATGGTGATTTGACTAAATACAGAACTACAGAATAAGATGCATTTCTTGAACACTTTAAAACTATCATTTTATTATTTTTTACATCTAGCATAGTGTTCAAAATTATTTTATAAATCTAGATATTGTTCTTCTGTAGTTGATGTACAATTGACTCTTTCAACTTGGAATTAAATTTGTCTGCTGTAGTCTTTTACAATAATACAATGCATATAGGTTGAATTTTGCCTTATCCCTCCTATTTGTAATTCTATAAGCACATTCAATCTGTAATTTTCCATCTGTTTTGAATTTAGAAAAAAGTGTCACTGTATCTTCAGATATTCCCCATTATAATTTATATTTCTCTTCTTCTGAGATAGCTATTATGCACACGGTGTCATGACTATCTCCCTTCTCTATATTCCATGGGGTTTATAAATTTGTTTTCATTTCTTCATTGTTTTATATTGCCTACCATTTTGCTTCTACTGTCATTTTTTAAATGTAGCATTCTGAAGGCATTGCAATGTCCTTAGGAATGTCACTTTCATCTCCCTATCTGTTGTTGGCCTAAGGAATTTTGTCAGCAAATATCTTCTGGGCAGCTCTAGTTTCATCCCAAGTTTGTACTGACTAATTTTCTCTTATTTTCTTAAGACTTAAGTATGTGTGTTTGTGTGAAAAGAGAGAGACTGTAATATTTTATCAAGCATTTTCAGGTGTTCTGTAGCTGGGGAAATTTTCAGAATATATAGTCTGCTATTTTTTTTAGGTCTGTAAATCCCACGTATGTCTAACTTTTAGTATTGTGGATGAGAAGTTGAGTCCTATGTTGGTATTTTTTTTTCTTTTATAGGTAACTCTTTTTTATAAACTCTCCTCTCTTACATATTTTTCTTTATCATACGAATTCATAAATTCCAGCAAGATACAAGTGCATTTTTTTTTTAAGTTAGTATATCTGGCACTCAAACATTTTAATCTGAAAATCTAAGTTTGTCATGCTGGGGACTTTATTCCCTCATCCATTTCTTCTGTTTATGATTTCTTCATGTCTAACCAATTATTTCCTTCAGTAACTACTAATTTAAAAATATAATTTCTTATTTTCTATTTTCTTCAGAGGTTGCTCACTTGTGTTTTCATATCATTTAGATCAATCTTCCTTTAAAAAATGTTTTACCTGTGCTATAACACATACCCTCAAGTGAGCCATTGTTTGGATTTTTCACTGTGTCTATTCTTTTGCCACGAAATAAACAATTGCAGTCTGTAAAACGTCATATCATCTTTCAGAAGATGATTTTCCAAGACATATTCTTCTGTATCTTTCCAGAAGAGTTTCTTTTTCTGGTTCTGCAGTGTTTGCTCCCATGACCCTAAAATATAATTTGTTAGGGTTGTTCTTTAAATTAATCTCCTACTGTTACCTTGATCTTACCTTGCAAAGCAGCAACTTGATGACTACAATCCTCAGGTTAATTTTCAGTTTTCAAATAATTTTCTCCTAGTGACCCTCTATTTTCCAGAAATGGAAAGTTCTATACCTTCACTGCCTGTTTTGTTGTTGTTACTTTAATACTCTGAATAAATCAAATGTTTCAAAAATAGTAATCAAAACAATGTACTTTACTATGCTTGCTCCTCCCAGAGCTTCCAAAACAGTACCTCTGGGTTCTTTAAATCTGTGAGTTGGAGGAGATACTATCTCTTGAAGCAAGAGATCATATATGCTAGCTGTGGTACAGGCAGAAGGCTATCAAATTCTGGCTCCTCATTCAAGAGGCTCAGAAGCTTTTTCCTTAGTAGTGCTGTAACAGGTTTCCTGGATTCTTCAATGCATATATAGATATATAGGCAGTGCGGGAGATAGAAGTAATTCTCACTTTTGCAAGTGATCTGTTTTATAAGATGTTTACAGAAGAGCTTCTTCTTGGTATATTTTGAGTAGGGAGTTTCTTCAAGCTCTTGCTAATAAATTATAATTTGGGGGTGGTTTGATGAGTTGTTGCAAAGATTATTTTATATTCCTAATCTCTTTACAGATATTGTCATTAGAAAATGAAATCAACTACACTAGGGACAACTATTCAGATCTCCTTTGCAGAGAAGTCATAATTTTATTTCTTTTGTGCAGATATATCTGATTTTTGCTTTAGAATCCAACTGATTCATTAGGGGATTAGAAATCATAGACCTGTTTTTATTTAAACTTCTATCTAATAACTATTTCTTCTGTTATTTGAATTTTTTAGATGGCTTGTGTTTTGAAAGGTCTTTTATTTTTCATATTTAGGAGTCTAATAATAGACTTTTAAAAAGTTAATATAAAAGGACTGAATACATTTTTGTGGAAAATCCATGCCAGGGATGTTTTCTAATGCCACAGGAATCATAGTCAGAAATTTTAAGGTAAATTTTTTAAGGTAAAATAATATGATATTTTATATTTAACTTATTGAGAACTTTTTATTTTATTGAGTAAAAAGTAAATATGTAAAATTAGAGCTGCACTGTTCTGCAAAATATGGTTTGTTTGGTTTTGTTTTGGGGGACTTCTAACTATACAAGTGGTAAAAATGGTGGAAAGGGAGAGTACACCTTTAAAGGTGTAGATGGTGGAATGAAAAGGCATTACGTTTCTTTGCTACAATGCTGTCATCCCCATTTACGATTCAATTTTGATTTCTCCCAAACACATTTAGCACAAGTACTCTTCTTTTATTCTGTTTTGCCAGATTTCATACAGGTTCTGATGATTGAATTAAGGCATTTTTAACAGTAGAGTGCAATGACAGCCCCATATTTATGTAGGTGTATGTGTATTCGAAACAAAAGAAAAACAAAAAGAAGCATCAGTGATGTCCTCAGGATGAAAGAGGGTTGCCTAGGCACTGACTGCTGTTCTCTTATCATCATTTCTGCTGCCTAACAGTCTAACAGTCAGAGACTCAGAATATATGCCAGCAGATTCTGTTTAACTGGCAGACACAGTCATAAAACATAAAAGTAAAGAAAGTGATTTTTTTTGCAAATCTAGAGAAGCTAAGAATTAGTGAGACTGACACTGAGTTTTGGCTTCAAATTAACTCACAAAGTCAACAAATAAATATATTCATTACACATATAACAAATACACACATACCATATTTGTTCCTTAAGGAGATTTAGAAGTTTTTGAATAGTGTTACTTTCATTCTAAACATACTTTTCCCTCATTCCTGATCTACCAAACTTATTTGATTTCAAAATAACTTCTTATTGATTTTAAAACAGATTTTAAAAAATCACAGTGATTATAAAATAGAATGGAATGAATATAAGATAGTCTTTAACTTAAATTGTAGTCATTTGGATACATCAAGATAATTTGTTTCAAACCCCACAATATTTTGTATCATTAAATGCAAAATATCAACTGCATCATTGTTATAGGAATAAGTGCTGTGATAGCAATCTTCCTACTGTCATTGTCCATCTGAACAATGAGTTCTGTAAATGCATTAGATATTGAATTATGTTCCAGTTAGCTATGGCTTTACAACAAGTGTCTCCCAAACTTTGTGGCCTCAACCAACAAACATATTATTTTATTTCATTATTTTGTGGTGAAGAATTAGAGTATAGATCTCAGGGGAATCTTTTTGTTTCAACACAGCATTGGTAGGGATCACTGAATGGTGGTTAACTTGTGGTCTGGATGGTCCAAGATGGCTTCACTCATATGTATGACACTTATTAGGGATGGATGGAAGACTGGGCTCAGTTGGGCCCTTCTTTTTCTCCATTCAGTTTCTGGAACCCTGACATGATCTCTACAGTAGGGTTGCTGCCCTTCTTACATGGTAGCTGAGAGAACTAAGAGCAGTGTTTCCAGAAACTCAGCCAGGAGCTGTAAAACTTTATATGCCTCAACCTTGGAAATCTCAAAGTAACACTACTGCCACATTACACTGGTCAAGCATGTCTTTAAGGCCAGCCCAAATCAAGGAAAGGGGCATTAAACCTCATCTCTCAGTAGGATGATTGCCAGTGTATTTGAGGCCATGTTTAATATGCCACAGCTGTGTTTGATTGTTTAGGCCCAGCTCCTATCCAGGACATCCTAGATAAATAAATAGCTTTTTGTTTCTAACATTAAGAAACTTTTGAAAAAATAATAGTTTCTGGGAATAAAGTCCTGATGGCACTTCTAGGAATCAAAGGAATTCATAAGATTAAATACGTAACCTTTCCTCTGGAGGATGAGAACATTTTTGGGCAAAGCAGAAAGGTTTCCAAATTATGAGGTAGAAGAAACTAGAGAAGAAGTGAATAGAAAAGCAGTTGTCATGGTGAATCTGAAAGACATAATGGAAGGAGAGAGTGAAGAGGTAAATTAAGATATCATGAGATTAAACTCAGCAGTAGCAGAAAATTAGATTCAAACCTACTCATCTGCTGCTTGGAAACTGTAGCCAATTCGTTTTTTAAAGAAAGAATTTATTTCCTAAGCAGGACCCATAGTTGTAGAGCTTGGTTACCGCCAGGTTATGCATTTCATCTGTTCTTTGTTAATAATAATGTAATTTTGTAAATTTTACTTAAAGGCTTAATATTTTTGAGTTGTAATTTATATTGTCTTTATGAAAGCAAAACTAGACAATGGATGGAGAAATTGACAAATCACCATGCAAATGTCAGCTTCCAAGTCTAAAGTGCTTTGGATAAGATGGCCTCACTAACAAGACAGAGTTTGGTAGGGTGTATTTTTTAGTGATACCTAGGGTCAGAACAGAGTGGTATATGATAGTCAAAAAAGAGGATCAAATATAGTTTGGATATTTGTCCCCTCCAAGTCTCATGTTGAAATGTAATCCCCAATGCTGGAGGTTGGGCCTGGTGGGAGGTGTTTAGGTCATGGGGATGAATCTTTCATGAATGACTTGGTGCCTTCCCCACAGCAAGGAGTACGCGTGAGATCTGGTTGTTAAAAAGAGTCTGGGACAGCCTTGCTTGCTCTCCTGCTCCCTTTCTTGCCACGTGACATACCAGCTCTCCCTTTGCCTTCTGCTATGATTAGAAGATTCCTGAGGCCCTGACTAGAAGCAGATGCTGAGATCATGCTTTTTATACAGTCTGAAGAACTGTGAGCCCAAATAAACCTCTTTTCTTTATCAACTACCCAGTCTCAGGTATTCCATTATAGCAAAATAAAATGCACAATTACAGGGTCACTTGAAGGGAACAGATTCTAGAAATGAGATATTAGAAAGTGTCAGAAACCACATACATTTCTTTAGCTATTTGGCAATCGGGGATATTAAAGTCAAAAATAGAAGTAAAATGTATATTTTTGTCCTGTAAGCCTCAAAAATCATGTGTCATAGATTAAACATTTTATTTTATTTTATTTTATTTTTTTTACCAAATTGAAAAGGAGTTTTAGTGGCCATATATAAAGAAATAGAGGTCGCTGATGGAGAAATGAAGGCCCTGTTTCCCACAAGGCAGGAACTGTATCTTTACAATGATTTTAATGTATTTTATTTCAATAAATCCATTCTAGTCAAAATACATATATGTCTATAGCACAAACAGTTAGTGCATACCTTATTAATGAAATCAGTATAAACATCTTTGCAAAAAAAACTTATTTACACCCAGAAATTTTATTTCCTATCATCAAATACAGAGCAACCTGATTTTGGAAATTTGAATCCAATAAAGAATTTCCAAGAATCCACAATCCATGTTCTGTACCCAATTATTAAAATTCAAGTGATAGATAACTATATAATCTTAAGAGAAAAGCAGATTATAAAATATAATATTGAATGAATTATGTTAAAAATGTATATAAAATACTCATATATACATACATCTTCTTTATGTTTTCTGCATCTTCTAAATTTCCTGCAATAAATACATAGAGGGCTATATTTTTTAAAAAAAAGGGCTATATAAATAGAATTATTTTGCAATGAGACATGTAGAGACTTGGGCCATCATCTCAAAGAAAACATGTAAAAGAAAAATCCTTATTCCTTCTTATCCAATCAAAATGCTCACAATTTAAATTCCTTTTTATTATTATTATTTTTTATTATTATACTTTAAGTTCTAGGGTACATGTGCATAAAGTGCAGGTTTGTTACATAAGTATACTTGTGCCATGTTGCTGTGCTGCATCCATCAACTTGTCAGCACCCTTCAACTCGTCATTTACATCAGGTATAACTCCCAATGCAATCCCTGCCCCCTCCCCCCTCCCCATGATAGGCCCCGGTGTGTGATGTTCCCCTTCCTGAGTCCAAGTGATCTCACTGTTCAGTTCCCACCTATGAGTGAGAACATGCGGTGTTTGGTTTTCTGTTCTTGCGATAGTTTGCTAAGAATGATGGTTTCCAGCTGCATCCATGTCCCTACAAAGGACACAAACTCATCCTTTTTTATGGCTGCATAGTATTTCATGGTGTATATGTGCCACATTTTCTTAATCCAGTCTGCCACTGATGGACATTTGGGTTGATTCCAAGTCTTTGCTATTGTGAATAGTGCCGCAATAAACATACGTGTGCATGTGTCTTTATAGCAGCATGATTTATAATCCTTTGGACATATACCCAGTAATGGGATGGCTGGGTCATATGGTACATCTAGTTCTAGATCCTTGAGGAATCGCCATACTGTTTCCCATAATGGTTGAACTAGTTTACAATCCCACCAACAGTGTAAAAGTGTTCCTATTTCTCCGCATCCTCTCCAGCACCTGTTGTTTCCTGACTTTTTAATGATTGCCATTCTAACTGGTGTGAGATGGTATCTCATTGTGGTTTTGATTTGCATTTCTCTGATGGCCAGTGATGATGAGCATTTTTTCATGTGTCTGTTGGCTGTATGAATGTCTTCTTTTGAGAAATGTCTGTTCATATCCTTTGCCCACTTTTTGATGGGGTTGTTTGTTTTTTTCTTGTGAATTTGTTTGAGTTCTTTGTAGGTTCTGGATATTAGCCCTTTGTCAGATGAGTAGATTGCAAAAATTTTCTCCCATTCTGTAGGTTGCCTGTTCACTCTGATGGTAGTTTCTTTTGCTGTGCAGAAGCTCTTTAGTTTAATGAGATCCCATTTGTCAATTTTGGCTTTTGCTGCTGTTGCTTTTGGTGTTTTAGACATGAAGTCTTTGCCCATGCCTATGTCCTGAATGGTACTACCTAGGTTTTCCTCTAGGGTTTTTATGGTATTAGGTCTAACATTTAAGTCTCTATTCCATCTTGAATTAATTTTCGTATAAGGAGTAAGGAAAGGATCCAGTTTCAGCTTTCTATTTATGGCTAGCAAATTTTCCCAGCACCATTTATTAAATAGGGAATCCTTTCCCCATTTCTTGTTTCTCTCAGGTTTGTTCCAATCAATAGAAAAAGAGGGAATCCTCCCTAACTCATTTTATGAGGCCAACATCATCCTGATACCAAAGCCTGGCACAGACACAACAAAAAAAGAGAATTTTAGACCAATATCCCTGATGAACTTCGATGCAAAAATCCTCAATAAAATACTGGCAAACCGGATTCAGCAGCACATCAAAAAGCTTATCCACCATGATCAAGTGGGCTTCATCCCTGGGATGCAAGGCTGGTTCAACATTCACAAATCATTAAACATAATCCATCATATAAACAGAACCAAAGACAAGAACCACATGATTATCTCAATAGATGCAGAAAAGGCTTTTGACAAAATTCAACAGCCCTTCATGCTAAAAACGCTCAATAAATTCGGTATTGATGGAACGTACCTCAAAATAATAAGAGCTATTTATGACAAACCCACAGCCAATATCATACTGAATGGGCAAAAACTGGAAAAATTCCCTTTGAAAACTGGCACAAGACAGGGATGCCCTCTCTCACTACTCCTATTCAATATAGTGTTGGAAGTTCTGGCAATCAGGCAAGAGAAAGAAATCAAGGGTATTCAGTTAGGAAAAGAAGAAGTCAAATTGTCCCTCTTTGCAGATGACATGATTGTATATTTAGAAAATCCCATTGTCTCAGCCCAAAATCTCCTTAAGCTGATAAGCAACTTCAGCAAAGTCTCAGGATACAAAATCAACGTGCAAAAATCACAAGCACTCTTATACACCAGTAACAGACAAACAGAGAGCCAAATCATGAATGAACTTCCATTCACAATTGCTTCAAAGAGAATAAAATACCTAGGAATCCAACTGACAAGGGATGTAAAGGGCCTCTTCAAGGAGAACTACAAACCACTGCTCAGTGAAATAAAAGAGGACACAAACAAATGGAAGAACATACCATGCTCACGGATAGGAAGAATCAATATCGTGAAAATGGCCATACTGCCCAAGGTTATTTATAGATTCAATGCCATCCCCATCAAGCTACCAACGAGTTTCTTCACAGAATTGGAAAAAACTGCTTTAAAGTTCATATGGAACCAAAAAAGAGCCCGCATCTCCAAGACAATCCTAAGTCAAAAGAACAAAGCTGGAGGCATCATGCTACCTGACTTCAAACTATACTACAAGGCTACAGTAACCAAAACAGCATGTTACTGGTACCAAAACAGAGATGTAGACCAATGGAACAGAACAGAGTCCTCAGAAATAATACCACACATCTACAGCCATCTGATCTTTGACAAACCTGAGAGATTAAACATTTTAATCCCCCACCCAAACTGTTGTTTCCTTGTTTACCAATACGTAGACCACTAAGGTGGGCAAAAAAGGGCACCCAAATCCCAACTGTTGGTCTAGAGATATTGTACATGATCAAGGCTTTCCCAGATTAGAAGCAGAGGAACTTCAGTAGAATTTAACTACAATAAACTTGAAATGACTGGGACACATTCAGAAACACGTTTTTGGAAATTGATGTCACTGGAGACATTCAAAGCGTCACATCTTAAAATATGTGTCCAGTCAGCTGGTATAAGTATTATTAATAGAACACTGTGTGAGAAGTTTACTTATGTATCTTTCAAATTATTAATTTGGGTAAAATGTTTCTGTATATAATCCTAATATTTAGTTGAGTTATCCACCATGTGTCCAGTATCATACTAGGTATAATGCACTGGATATATTTACATACCTAAATTCTGGCAGAGCCTTTTTTCTGTACTGGTTAATGAAATTATTCTTAGAGAAGAATTAACTTTATTGGGTCTATGAATTTAGTGTAAAAAGCAGTATAGTTTTTTGTTGCTGTTTTTTTGAGACAGGGTCTTACTCTGTCACCAAGGCTGGAGTGTAGTGATGGCTGCAACCTCTGCTTCCCAGGCCCAAGAAATCCTTTACCTCAGCTTCCCAAGTAGCTGTGACTACAGGCATGCCCCACCACACCTGGCTAGTTTTTGTATTTTTAGTGGAGACAGGGTTTCACCATGTTGCTCAGGTTGTTATCAAACTCCTGACCTCAAGCAATCTGTCCTCTTTGGCCTCCCAAAGTGCTGGGATTACAGGTGTGAGCCGCAGTGCCCAGTCAGAGCAGTGTAAATTAAATGGATTTTATAAAACATTTATCAAATGATTGTCTTGAATTTTCATGGAGCTCAAAAAGTAGTGTTGAACAATATAGACATATAAAGGTTAAGAAGGTTGAGAATCATCATGCAGACAAGAAAGATCACAAAATTAAAGAATTACCGAGGATCCATTTTTAATAATAGCACATAAAAGTTTTCTTTATGGAGTATAATATTGCTTATTTTACTTCTTTCAGAAGGATTAAGCAGCACAGGGATAGGTGTTCCAGGTCAAGGAATTTCTTCTCTCATGAATACTTAATTATATGGCTGTCTTAATGTTTTTAAAAAATAATTTCAAATTTTATTCTAGATTGGGGGGAGTACATGTGCAAGTTTGTTAAATGAGTATATTGCATGATGCTGAGGTTTGAGGTACGAATGATTACATCGGCCAGGTAGTAAAAATAATACCCAATAGTTAGTTTTTCAATCCTTGGTCCCTCCTGCTCTCCCTTCTCTTTCTAGTAGTCTTCAGTGTTTACTGTAGCCATTTTTATGTCCATGAGTACCTGATGTTTAGCTTCCACTTACAAGTGAGAACATGTGGTATTTGACTCTCTGTTCCTTTGTTAATTTGCTTAGGATAATGGTCTTCAACTGCCTCCTCATTGCTGCAAAGGACATGATTTTGTTCTTTCATATGGCTGCACACTGTCTTCATTTTCTTAAAGCAATTTATAATTTTCTAATTGCCTACGTGCTTCTTAATTAACGCATCCAAAGCAAACATGTAATACAGCTCTTTCTGATTTAATAGATAAGAAAATAGGCACTATCCCACTATCTAGCCCTAACAGGCCCACTTTCTCCAAATGCTTTCCCATCCAAAACTTGGATTGTTAAGTGGATGAGAGTTGCTGCCATTTAAAAAATATGTATATGTAAAGATGCGAGAATTGGAGGTCATTAGTCTGGATCTTCACATAGTAAAAAAATTCAATAAACAGTAGAAGACACTGCTTTACATTATCAGTTTTAGTTTCAACTTTAAAAACAATTTAAGTGAGCCTATAATAGTTTCTGTTGAGACATGTGTTTTGGAGAAAGAATGAATGTTAGATAACACGATCTATCTATTAACCATGAGTAGCCAGGAATTATTTTATACATGCAATATTAAAAAGAAAACAAAAACAATTCTAAATTCATAGTTGAAGCCTGAATTTTATGTTCCATAATCAATTTGTCAAAAGTAAAAATGGGGCTAAAGAGGATATGTAAAGAATCTATGATTAAATGTTTTAGCTCTTAAGGGAGTTAGAATTAGTGTGAGTGAGAAACAACTCCTAGGAATTGTGTTGCATTGTATGCAAAGTGCTTTAACTGGGACATAAATAAATCAGAGTGAATTCCAAATAGAGAGCTGGGATACAGTGAAGACACTCAAAGCTATGACATGTGCAAGGTATTTAACTGGGGTGTGTTTATGTTTTGGAAGAGACCCATAAAATGGCACAGGAAATATTTCCTCAAATGCTTGAAAAACTGACCATGGAAAAGAAAGAAGTGTTTATGTGACTCTAGAGTCATAGTAAGGATGAGAGAGTGGAAGTTTCAGAGAAAAACATTTCTCCTCAATCAAAGGAAAAACTGCATACTAATAAAAGCTATCAAAAACAAGATAGGCCTATGGCAAATGCCATAATAAGGGTATAAGCACACAATATTATGTTTGGACCTTAAGGAAAGAATGAAGCAACATCTAGAGAATAACACTAGGCAACTTCTAGAATGTTCTAATCCCTCTTTCTGCTATTTGGTTAAATGATATACTCAAAATTACAGGCCTTATTTATTCAAGGTTGATTTTTAAAATGTGGTAGACAATGCTGCCAGAACAATTAAGTCTTGTGTACCTTATATAAGTTTTCATTTTACATGATTTTTAATCTATAGTTTGTAATCTATTAGTAAGCAAGAAACCAATTTAGCAGCTAAGAAGAGCATTTTCAAATAAATTAAGTAAAAGAGATAAAATTGCAAAAGTGAAATTTCATCCAACAAGGATCAATATTGCTTTGCAAATCTTTTGTTTGAACATCTCTATGTGTATGTACATGCACGCACACACAGACACATGCAAGTACTCTGTAATGACACAAAATGTGCTTTTCACTGTGAACCATGTTCTAAAACTTTTTAAAAACACTGTCTGAAACCATGATTCCATGTATATTTTACATAATTTTGACTGCATTGGATAATGAGAATAATAATAATATTGTAAATAAGTAACCAATTGCCTAATTTTTGTCAATAAATTAATTTTAATTACTTTTATTTAAATTACCATAATTCCATTTTAGTAGTCTTCTTCCATAGTGTTTCACCCTTGAAAGTGATGGCAATTTCTTTCTTTGAGATTAGATTGAGACTCTTTGAAACAAAGAAGTGTTTAGGGACTGATGTTGCAAACAAGAATAGTTAAACTCCTGAATCCAGTGTGCATTTAACATTGAGGTTTGATTCTAAACTAAGTTTAGAGGAGTTGGTGGGAAAATTAGTTTTAGAACTGGGCATATCTGGATTCAAATATTGGCACTTATATTTGTTTAACCTAGGACAAATTATTTCATTTTTCTAATCTCCACCTTTCTATATATAAAATGAAGATTACATTTTTCAGAGTTTGACTTTTATGCAATATTCCTCCCCTAAATCTAACTTCATAGGACATATCAGGTTACAGAGAACACTAGAGTGATTACATTTTATAGTGAGGTCTTCAGTTTTAAAAGAGAAAAGAGTCAGACAGAGGAGAAAGAAAGGAAAGGGAAAAGAAAAAGACAAGACAGACAGACAGAAAGAAAAAAAGAAAGAAAGAAAGAAAGAAAGAAAGAAAGAAAGAAAGAAAGAAAGAAAGAAAGAAAAAGAAAGAAAGAAAGAGAAAGAAGAAGGAAGGAAGGAAGGAAGGAAGGAAGAAAAGGAAGGAAGGAAGGAAGGAAGGAAGGAAAGAAGAAGAGACAAAGAAGAGAGAGGGAGGAGCGGGAGGGAGGGAGGAAGGAAGGAAGGAAGGAAGGAAGGAAGGAAGGAAGGAAGGAAGGAAGGAAGGAAGGAAGGAAGGAAGGAAGGAAAAGAAGAGAGAGACAAAGAAGAGAGAGGGAGGGACAGCGGGAGGGAGGAGAGAAGGAAGGAAGGAAGGAAGGAAGGAAGGAAGGAAGGAAGGAAGGAAGGAAGGAAGGAAGGAAGGAAGGAAGGGAGGGAGGGAGGGAGGGAGGGAGGGAGGGAGGGAGGAAGGAAGGAGCGAGCAGTCAAAATTCTTTTCATTTGTTTACTGTCTGTATTTGTTATTTTTTATGGAGAAGACTATTCCATCTATTTAGGAAACCCTCTCCTTCTCATGGGTATTTGAATCCAGAATAGGGAATTTAAGAGTTGGAAAGGGATCAAGAAAGGTGGATCTTGTTCCACAGCCATAATTTGATTGGGGTAAATGGGATACTTGCTAAGACTTTTCTCACAGGACCCCAAGGTAGAATGCCATCTAGGAATTTGGGACAGAAGGGCTATCTAAGAATTAAGAGCATTATTTTGACTAATGACAGCTATGTCATGCCTACTTGAGAATCCTAAATTTTGTTTCAGGTGGAAATTTAGTGTTCTGAGTCTTAAGAACAAGTCCCCAAAACTCTGAAGCAAGGTTCCCAAAGCAAATATTATTTGTAATGGTCCATTTCTTTATCTCAGCCAACAAGATTATCACTAAAGTAGTTGACATTTACAGACTATATCCTTATATCTAAGGATATAAGGCTGACTACTACATTTTGATTATAATAGGACAACTTAAGATGCGCACACACACACATGCGCACACACAAAGGTGTGATTATATTTAATATTTTGGATCCAGCTTCAAATGGCTCATGAGAGCCAATTTTTAAATTTTCAGAAAAGTTTTTGAAAGTAGTTGTTAAACACAGCCAGTTTTAAAAATTAAATTGCATAAATGTACATTTTTATAAATCCTTTTAAAGAGATAAATGCTTAAAATACTCAAATTCATCACTTTCTAATTAGCTTGATCTATTTCACTATTATCTATACTCTTGAGGTTATTATTCTGTTGTTTCATTATATTCATAAATACACTGGTGTGATACTGCACATCATTTTCCCAATGTTCATTGACATCATGGCATTAACTTGAAGTAGATATTGTTGGAAATATCTACACCACAGATACTGGCAGGCACTATAAATCAAGGCTTTGTTGTTGTTGTTGTTGTCGTTGTTGTTTTTAGAAGCATCAGTTGTTAAACATGGCCATTACACTCTGGATTATGTCAAAAGATTTCAAAAGTATTGGTGACACACATTTGTTTAGGAGGCCCCCAAAAAACGAATTCTTACCTATGTTAACTTCATTATTACGCTCCACCACAAGGGACATTAGCCCTTTTAGAGGGAAGAGCTGAAGCCACTTTGTCCAGGGACAGCTGAGGGCCACAGTATATGCAGCTAGCCCCTTCCACTGCCTGAGAATCACTGAAGAAACTGTTCCTTTTTTTTTCTCTCTTTTGAGACAGTCTCACTCTGTCCCCCAGGCTGGGGTGCAGTGGCGTGATCCAGGCTCACTGCAAACTCCCCCTCCCGGGTTCATGCCGTTCTCCTGCCTCAGCCTCCAGAGTAGCTGGGACTACAGGTGCCCACCACGGCTGGCTAATTTTTTGTACGTTTTTTTTTTTGTTGTTGTTTTTTTTTTTTTTTTTTTTGAGACGGAGTCTTGCTCTCTCGCCCAGGCTGGAGTACAGTGACGCAATCTTGCTTCACTGCAAGCTCCGCCTCCCGGGTTCACGCCATTCTCCTGCCTCAGCCTCCAGAGTAGCTGGGACTACAGGCGCCCGCCAGCAGTCCCGGCTAATTTTTTTTGTATTTTTAGTAGAGACGGGGTTTCACCGTGTTAGCCTGTATGGTCTGGATCTCCTGACCTCGCGATCTGCCCGCCTCGGCCTCCCAATGTGATGGAATTACAGGTGTGAGCCACCGCGCCCGGCCAGTGTTTTGTATTTTTAGTAGACACGGGGTTTCATCATGTTAGCCAGGATGGTCTCCGTCTCCTGACCTCATGATCCGCCCACCTTGGTCTCACAAAGTGCTGGGATTACAGGCGTGAGCCACCACACCTGGTTTCCATTTTTTTAGATAAGACAAGAGCAAATTGAGACACTGTGAATAATTCTTGAAACAATTAATACACAGCATTTATTTTGAAATAACTTTTTTTTTCTTTTATCAGTGTGATTTTGTTTCTCCTTAAGCTGAATAATTTACTCTGCACAAATATAATTTAATACACAAACATGTAATGGAAAATAAATTTTCATTAGATTGCCACTGGATCATTGTTGATCTATAGCAATGCCTTTTCTCTATTCTCTACTCTTCATGCCAAACTTCCACTACAAACAATAACTTTGTTCTAATACTGAAATTCAATGAAAAGACCAGTGTGTAATAAAGTATCAAAATCATGAATCAACAATAGGGACTCTACTGACAGCTTCATAACCAAGTACAGAACACATCGATCTTTATGCTAGCTAGAGTTCTATTGCTGCATCAAGAGGGAGTTCATATATAGGGGTTTTCTGTCTACTAAGATGGATATAAAAAATGTATATTACCAAGATACAGTGAAAAGTTAAGGTTTTTTTTTTTTTTTTTTTTTTTTTTTTTTTTTCAGACTAGAGGGTAAAAGAAAGAAAACCGCTGTATAGCTGTGGAAGTAAGAGCCTATGGCAAACTGCCTGCTGTGTCCTCTGTGGATAGAGTTCTTAATACAATTTATTCTGTTATCATTTCTTTGGAAAAATATATTATCTTGAGGTGTAAGATATTTGAAGATCTGTCTTGTTCAAATGCTGTATTTTAGTAGATGGACTTTTTTTTTTTCTATTAGAGCATATAGTCTATTCTCTTCCTGTGGATGCCATCAAGATATTTCTTTTTTAATAGATTTTTTTTAGACAGTTTTAGGTTCACAGCAATACTGAGCAGAAGGCACAGAAATTTCCCATATACTCTCTTTCTCCACAAATGCATAACCTCATTCATTATCAATATCTCCCACTAGAGGGGTACATTTGTTAGAACTAATGAGTCTAAGTTGACACATCATCACCCAAAGTCCATATTTTATATTAGTCTTCACTCTCGGTATATTCTATAGGTTCTTGAATTTTGCAATGCTTTATAAACTTTGTTTCTAAAAAAAGCCAAATTATTTTGTGCAGATTCTACTATGGGGTATATCACTATGCATGAATTTAAAATTTTAGTAAGTGCACTGGGAAATCGACTTACCACCTAATCTTTTGTCTAGCAATAAGCCATTGTTCAAAATGTGGCAGGGACTCCGGCACTTGCCTCAAAAATGAGAACTGTCAATAAAATCGTTATTTATGTTTAGTAAAAATCAATGTAGTCTGAAGCACTCTGAAGAGAATTACATGTGGATTAAAAGTCAATTATAAGAATCAGAATCTTCACTAACATAATGTTCTCCAGACTTTGGTATTCTTTTCTTACCTTCACATTTACATACATTTTTATTCCTCCATACTTTCTCTTATGATTGTTGATGTCTTGCATAGGTTACTCCATTTTGTAGAAAGATTAATTAAACACTTCATTTTTGGGAGAATCTCAAGCTCAAGTTCAGACCAAGATAGCATATCATACTCCTGTGATATTTGGAACTTATCTTCAAAATAGGAAGGAAAGGTAAAGTTATCCATTCAATGTTAGCATAACCTATTGTGATAAATAACAGTTTGTTTCACTTCTAAGGTTGGTTTTTAGTAAGTTAGTATGCAGATGATATGTTTTATTTAGCTTTGTCTTACTTTTAGGTATATTTCACTATAGGTTATTAACCTCCATAATAGAAAGATATGTTCTGTAAGGAAAATATGAGGTTGTCTTAAGTCAGATAAACTACAGGAGCCTGAGATATGAATTCTAATCAAGTGATTCATTAAAGCAGTGCTCCAAAGAAAAGGGGAAAGGTAAAAGCTAAGTAAGCATGTAGACTTCCCTCAGCCTGCTCGTGTGGTGAAACTCTGGAGCTTGACTTACATTCACGGAGTTAGTCTTCTCTTTGAGTCAAAAAGACTCCCTTTCTACTCCCAAGTTAATTAATCAATCACTGGCTGTGTACTATAGGTTGTAATTGCCCAAGAACAATTTTTTGAAGAAGGGCAGCTATTAACTGCTAGTATGCAACAATCACGGGGTCTAGAGGATGGGTCTGAAAGAATACCCACTTTCAGTGCTCTCCTCTTCATTGAAAGTCATGGGGCCTAATTATTCTCTGTGATTCTTGATGCTTGGCTTACAGTAGAACTGTCCTTGCTGCATTCCTCCAAGATAAAGGAGAGTCTAAATGGGGCATCAAGAGAAAGCATTAGAGAGATTTAGAAGAAAATTAACTAATAAACATATATATTTACATTAATTACATATATATAATAAAAATATTTGATGCCTATAGTCCAATTGCAGTGTGAAGATTTATTTTTGCCTAATTACCATTTTGATTTAAATTTATCTGAATCAGAATGTTTCTAGAGTAGATGTGACCAGACACTGCTTTCTAAATTCCTATAGTATTATACTTATTTACCCCACAAATTTTTATTTTAGCCCCCTTGGATCCTGAAGGCATCTGAATCTGCCAAATAAGGTATAGTTGTATTGGAGGAGCTTAATTGTAACAGCCTAGGATAGTTATCTCAAAACTAGGATAGGGTGAGGCTAGGGCTAGGATACTTATCTCAAAACTATTCAATCTTCAGTCACCTCTTGGTGCTACCACTTTTCAAATCTTCGGTTTTACATCATAAAATCAGTATTAAAGAGCTTCAAGGGCTTAAAACTACCTGATTTTATAAATAAAATAAGTTATAAATGGTGCTTAACACTTGATGAATGAATATATAAAACAGATGTATATGTGTATGTATCATTATTATTGCTAATTTTGCTAATCTTGTCATTATTTTTATCCAAGTAGCCTAAGACAATGCTAAAGCACAGAAAGAAGTTATTGGCCTAGAATTTTTCAAGTAGTGAGCAAAGAGTCAGGACTTGATTAACAAATTTGGGATCAGCACGTCCAACTAGATCAAAAAACTGAACTTGATCACCAAGATATATTTTCTTTTCTACAATTTCTAGTGTGAGTCCTTACAATCAATACTTTTTCTATTCTACAACTGAAATTTTTCCAAGACTAGAGCTGAAAGAGAATACCCACTTTCAGTGCTCTCCTCTGCATTGAAAGCCATGGGGCCTAATCATTCTCTGTGATTCATGATGCTTGGCCTAGAGTGGAACTGTCCTGGCTGCATTCCTCCAAGTACTAGGTTCTGCTTATTGTCTTAATATCAGAAATGCTTTTTCCATTCCCTTAAATTTCTATTAAGAAAACCTCTCCTCAGTCATTGTCTATGATTATGTGCTGTGGTGAAAGAATGACATCATAGGAATGAGCAAGTGAAGTGCTGGTAAGAGTGGGCATCTGCTAATGGTAACGGCTGAGTTTATTACCCTTTTTGATGCAAGTGTTTTCAAGACCTGTTAACTTGTGGACTAAATAAGCAGGCAACAGGCATAGATTTGTCTACTTCACTTCCCTTCATATTTGAAAATTTCTTTGAATCTCACCCATTGATCTCCCTTGTGCCTTGATTTTAGTTGAGATAGCATCATGTACTCTCTTCCAATTTCCAGAGCATTAATTCATTTTGGTTCTCTCTCTCTCTCTCTTTTTTTTTTTTTTTTTTTTTTAAAGACAGCTCTCTGGGCTCACATATAATCTTAACATCTTTTCAAGTATTTTCTGATCCTGTGCTTTTGCACTGTGATTTTCTAATTTTCCCTATATTTGTGGTTGCTTTTGTATGTCCTACTGTTTAATGCCTGCCTCCCAAAAGAGGAAAAAGATAAAAATGAAGAAGGTGAAAAGGCACTGCCCTGGAAGTTATTTCAGCTGCAGAGGGAGTGGTTTGCAACAATATGAAGAGATGCAACAGCAGTGACTGACTGCTTCTGTCTCTGCCCCTCCAGGATTAGAAGCAGAAATCAGTGATCAAAACACTGATGGCTGACATTTGGAGAACAGTGTCCTTATTACTCACCTTTGATCTTACAAAATGCATGTATACTGCTCCAGGAATATGTACGTAGTTGCCTACCATAGGGGAGGGAGGTGGAGGATGGGTGGCTGTTGCCAAGCTAAAACTAAAATTGACCAACATTAGCCACAATTGACTGTCCAAGCCTCCTTCTGGACATTGAATGCCTTCGATAGATTCCAAAGTTCAAACATAGTCACATCAGACAATCCTGCCAATGTAATTGTTGTCTGAGTTGAGAGTTGGATTTCTGGTATATCCTACTCCACATTTTCCCATAATTCTCTAAGCTCTTATTTTTATCTTTATTTATTCATTTTCTCAGCTTTTCTTATTTATTATATCTGCAATTCTTTGCCAAATTATTTATTTATTTGTTATTATTAGTCTTTTTTTAGAATAAAAATGCTCACACAAAAAATTATCAGAAAAAAAAAAGTTGTTCCAAGATTTCAGCTTGGTCACCTCAGTCATCCTCCACAAAAACACTGAGGGGTATTTTTAATTTTATTAAAACCGGTGAGTAAACCTATATCTCTAAATAATGGTTTATAAACCTTGTTAATGTTAATCTTCATTAATTATCAGTTGTTCATTTAATATTGATGATTTGTTCTATCCATTGCTACGTTTTCTTTTTTTGCCCTGAAGACTCCCTTCCAGGGAACTCTATGATCTGTAGACCAGCTGTGACTATAGGACTCCTGTTCACTTTTTTCTGGAATTAGTGCCACTGGTTACTGATTATCCATGGCTTTCCCTTTATTTTCACATCATTTTGCATGTAATAACATAACATGAATCTCAAAAGCATCATGCTAAGTGAATCAACCCAGATACAAATGACTAAATACCTTATTATTTTATTTATATGACATTTAAAGAATGGTAAAACTATACAAAGGCCAGTAAACAGATTGGTATTTGATACTGTCTGGGAGATGGAAGGTGATTAACTGTAAAGAGATGTAGTGAAAATATGTGAGATGGTGAAATGTTTTATGTTTTGAATTCGGTTATGGTTATACAACTGTACACATATGTCAATATTCATTGAGTGGTATCATTTATAAAGATGAATTATTTTATGCTGTTAATATTTCAATTTCAAATAATTGTTTTTTTAAAAATTCTGTTATTTATGGTCAGTTTCGATATTATTACAAATATCTCCAAATTTTCAATATCTTAAATAGATATTTATTTTTTCTGCCATAAAGTTTGAGTTGGTATAATATTTCTCTTCAACAAAGGCAGCAAAGGCAATCACGCCTGCTACCCTCAACCTCAGAGGGTTGAATATGACTACTCTAGCTTATGCCCAAATTCAATGAGTAGCAAAAAGGAGGAAAAAAACTAAACCTATTTATTTTAGGAACTATACCCATTTATTTTAGGCACCTATTGGAATTGTATTTGACATTTTCTATTGACCTGATGTGTACATAAACAAAGATAACCCAAAGGAGAACAAGACACAAGCTATATACTTAGAGTTTGCAAGGGTGTCAACCACTGATGCCTGCATTTGGCACAAAGCTAAAGGCAGGTAGACGAGGAGAAAACTTTATAGAAAAAAAAAATTGGAAAGGATTCAGATATAATCTGTTTGTATATTTTTTGCTATAGGAAGTTGGAGCCAGGCTAACTAGAAGTGAGTGTCTTATGTGCTTTTTTGGTTGGAGCCAGGCTAACTAGAATTCAGCATCTCGTGATTTATTTGAAAACCATATTTGGGTTTCTTTGGCCCTGAGTTGGATTCAGGGTCAAAATTATCCAAGCAAACAATTGATGACCCAGTACTGACAGTTCTCAGCCAATTGCTTCAAATTTTGTGGTTCAGCTTCTCAAGTGGTTGATGCAGATTTTCTGCTTTAGAGTTCTATTGTCATATATTGGCAGGCCATTGCCTACTTGTATATTCAGTCTAATAAGCAATTGGTCACATGGCAATACTTTCTTAAAATGGAGACTAGGCAATGTATTTTGTTTTTCTGGTTGGGTATCATCAAGCCAAATGTATATTTTTATACAAAAAGTGAACCCCCATACCCACACTTCATTACAGCCAAACATTTGTGTATATATTTGTTCCCATGCATAGAATACATTCAATGATACCCTAAGAGATATAATCCAATGTCCAAACAGATTATTGCTTACAATCTAAAGTTTTGGATCTTTGAGTTATATACTGTTCCCTTTGTGTCTCTATATAATGCCCTCTTGGTGAGGATGTCCATAAATTAAATACATATTCAATATACAGTAGTTGAGTAGGAGCAGAATAATTGCAATTCAATTTCCCATCAAGGAGAATGAGAAACATGTCATTGCCACCATTGAATAAAATGACCAGATCCTGTAATGAAGAAATTGCTAAGAGTCCCCTACTCCAGAAGTAGAATATGTTCTAAGTTCCTTGGATAGCCCGCTTTGATACCACTGATTATGCTTTCTGAGTGCTACATAGTCAACCTTAACCTAGTGCAAAGTTTTTTTCCTTTTACATTATCTTCTCTGGCCCATCTGAAGTAGGCATTAAAAGAATATGACCTTCTTGGAATCAGGTTTTCCAACTTACAGTCTACTAGTCAGTTTGGGGGTCTCTCTGAGGTTATTTCAGGCATCTAACAACCATAGGATTGCTCAAGCAAACTAGTATTTGGAGCAATATAATCTCTTCAAAACTTTAGTAGGTTTCTGTCTATTGGATTCCAAATAATTCTAGGGCAATGATATTTAGAAATAGTTTCTAAGCCTAAAATATCTAGTCTTTTATATACTTGTCTTGTGCTTTGTCCATCAGAGTCTCTCTGAACTTAATCACATATAACTTGGGGCCATCTGAAACAATAGGTTTCAGTGAAGAGAAAAAAACATTCTTTTCATCTATCCTGCTTGGCTGGCTCTCATTATCTGGTAGAAAACAATTACTGGGAGATGTTTCAAAAAGGCTTAAGGGCACAATCTTATTTTTTGAGAGCCATCTCTTATAACAGCTTTATTTTAGGGATGGGGGATAGGTTTTTTCCCATTTTTATAGAGTTCAGTCATCTTGAAGTTCAAGCTATAGCCAAAGAGCATCCCTAACAGAGGTGTTTGCAAAAAAAAACTTACCTAATGCCTATATTTAAACTGAATTCATCCTGTTTTATAAGACTTTTGTAAAAGCAGAGAAAATAGTAGCCATATGCATTAAATTCTTATTTAAAAATTATTAATTTACTTTTGTAAAAGCAGAGATAATTTTAATATGCATTAAAATTCTCATTTAAAAAAGTTATTTCCTCTAGAATTTTGAGCTCTATTGGTATATAGTTTACCTTAGAAGGTATTGTACACTCTACAGAAACCACCAGAATTCTAGACTATGTTATTTAGTCCTTGATGTCCAGTACTTCACTGCTAAGCCATGTCACATATTTAAATATTTAAGATTTTGCTAGGTCATACCCCACTTCTAGATATTAAATTTTGTGTAGGATAAGACAGCATTTCAACTGATATAGAAGAAACACAAAATTAACAATGACGTAAAAAATATTCATTTATATCATTTTCATATGTAGTTGAAGCTTGTAGATTGAATTTTTATGTTGAAACTTGACATGGTCCTAGGCTCCCTGTAGCTTGTTGCTTTTTTTCTGTTCTCAATTTGTGGCTTCCATTTCACATACATGATGACTGTTCCAGTGTTTGCTACCATTCCAACCAGTAAGCATAAAGGAAAGTCAAGCAGTGACAATTAAAAGGCATAATCAGAATTGTATATTGTCTAGATCGTGCTTATATGTTGATACTTGGCTGGAAGAAAATTTAGGAGATATATATTCTGGCATAGAAGTTCACTGCATGTGATTCAAACTATTAAAGAAAGTTTATGAGATAAAAGGAAAATAATACTAGATGAGGACTGAGATACACATAAAGGAATTATGAGCAGTAGAAATGATAAATATGTGGGTAAATACTTTTTAAAAAATATCTAATTTATTTAAAAGATAACTGAATATTTCAAACCAAAAATAATACACTGTGAGGTATAAAAGGCATTTAGAAATAAAAATCTATGAAAATAATATCCCAAGATAGAGAAAAGGAGCTACAAGAAGTATATTTTCATAAGGCCTTTTCCACATATATATGGAGTAATATGATGTTATTTAATTATAGACAGTAATAAGTTAAACATGCATATACAATCCCTACAGCAATCCAAAATAGAGATAAATATGTAAAATGGATAACATAATCAGCTATTATAATCAACTAACAGTAAAGGAGGAAAATGAAGAAACCTGGATACCTTTCCCATTTTTATTTTTTTTAATTTTTTTATTTTATTTTATTTTTATTATTATACTTTGAGTTCTAGGGCACATGTGCATAATGTGCAGGTTTGTTACATATGTATACTTGTGCCATGTTGGTGTGCTGCAGCCATCAACTCATCAGCACCCATCAACTCATCATTTACATCAGGTATAACTCCCAATACAATCCCTCCCCTTTCCCATTTTTATAAATTTTTATTTGAGAAAAGTTCCCACCCAGTGTAATAAATGAGATAACATGGATAACATAATCATCTATTATAGAAATAATTAACTAATACAGAAAGCAGAAAAATGAAGATATATTCGATACCTTTCCAATTTTTATGAGTGGAAAAGTCCTCACCTAGTGCTATAAGGTAAAACTCCAACAGAAAAACGATTGTCTGAACTGACTTGAATAACCAGAGTATGTAAATCCAGATAACTGCCACAACTGGAAAAGGAGGAGGAAAATTTCTTTAGAAACAGAGCAACAGAAGGCCACGTCTTTCTTACTTATAAACTAGATCTAAATATTGGTCAGGTCTGCAAAATTCAAATTCCCAGAAAATACTCCAAGTAACACAGCTAGAGCTAAAAGAACAGAAAAGATTTCTGCTGCTTTCCAACACAGGAGAGACAGACATCTTATTTCAAGTACTGACATGTTATCTTCCTTTTAAAACAAACAACATTAAAAAAATAGAAACAGGTCACCTCAGAAGGCCAAAACAGAATCCAGTCTCTACAATGTATCATTTACAATGCCTAGGAAAAATCTAACATTATCAGATATGCAGGGAGAAATATGACCCTATCTTAATCCATTTGTGTAGTTATAGCAAAAGACGATCAACTGGGTAGCTTATAAACAAAAGAAATGTCTTTCTCACAGATCTAAAAGCTAGGAAGTCCAATGTCATCATACCAGCAGAATCAGTATCTGGTGAAGGCCTGCTTTCTGGTTCAGAACTAGATTTTTTTTTTCTGTGACTTAACAGGGTGAAGGAGCAAGAAATCTCTCTGAGGTCTTCTTTACAAGGAGAGCAATCCCATTCTTTAGGGCTCCATCCTCATGACCTAATCACATGCCAAGGTCCCACCTCCTAATACTATCACATTGGGGTTAGAATGGCAACATATGAGTTTTGGGAAACATATATATCTAGACCATAGTAGACCTACATTGCAAAAAATAGGGGCAATCAACTGTGATATACATTGAGATGAACTAAATATTGGCTTAACAGAAAAAATTATAAACTAACTACTATAGTAATGATAAATGACATAAATGAAAACATGCTCATAATAAATGAAAATATATAATTTAGTCAAAATAAGATTTTTTAAACCAAAAGCAAATTATATTTAAAAAATAAAATTTATAAAATTAAAAACAAATAATTAATGAACTGATCATCATCATAAACATGATAGAAAAGAGAGTCAGCAAATGTAAAGACAAATTAATAGAAATATCTGATTTAAAGAGCATAGAGGGACCACTAGAGAGGAAAATGATGAATCTTTGTGATCTGTGGGACTATATCAAGAGGTTTATCATATCATTTTAAGGGTTTAAGAGGTTTATCATATCAATTTAAGAGCAAAGTACTTGATAGCCTAGAGAAAGAGAAGAGATATTTGTGGAATAACAACATATTTCATGACTTTTTCTAGAAGACTTAAAAAGGCAAAAATTTCCAAATGTGCTAAAATATATTAATTTATAAACATAATAAGTTTAGAGAACCCCAAGCACATATAGTATAACTGAACATTTAAGGTACATTAAAAAAAATCTTACAAGCAGCTAGAAAAATATTACATGGAATAAAGAAAACAGCATTATGAATTATTACTGACTTCCTTTTAGAAAAGTTATGAACCAGGAAACAGTGGAAGTCAAATAACAATATGGCAGGCATAATAGAAAACATATAACAAATCACACAAAATATAAAGGCACCAAATAATCCAATTAATATGAGAGCATATCAGGATGTATTAAAAAAACAAGACACAATTATATGTTGATTGTAACAGATTCATTTTATAGTTAAAATTAAACATTTGGATGCACTATGCAAACACCACTTACAGAAAACTAATGTCTCCACATTAACATCCGACAAAATACACTTTAAGACAGTGAATGCTACCAGTCACCATCTTAAAGTAGTGCTTCATAATATAAAAATAGTAAATTTATTTAAAAGATGTGACAATGCCAATGAAGATAAAACCAATAAAGATATTCAGAATCCATGATGCAGAAACTCACAAATATATTGAGAGATTGTTAACATCTATTTCTCAGTAATTGATATAATAGACAAAAAATAAAGATGTAACTGATTTAAACAACTTCATAACCTAACAGATATTTATAAAAATTGTACTCAAAAAGGATAAGATCAAGGTTTTTTTTTGAGACAGAATTTTGCTCTGTTACCCAGGCTGAATTGTGGTGGTGCAATAGATAAACATTTTTTTCAAGCATACATAGATCATTTAATGAGATGGAACATATGTTGAGTGATTCTTTTAAAAGTCTCAGGAAATATCAAAGATTTGAAATTATACAGAGTTTGGTTTTTCATTACCAGGGATTTAAATAGAAACCAATAACAAAAACATATCTGGAAAAATTCAGAACAATTTGAAAAATAAGAAACACACTTTTATGTAACTAACTAATCAAAGAAGAAATCAGAAGGATATTTAGAAAATATTTCAAGGTGAAAAAGATTTGTAAAATATCTTATTAAAATGTGTGGGGTACAAATTCCTTCTATATGCTTAGAAAAATTATAAATCTTGAGCGCTTGTACTAGAAAAGAAGAAAGGTTTAAAACGCATACTTTAAATATTCACCCAAAATTTTAGAAAAGAAAGTTATATCCAAAAAAATAGATAGAGAAAATGTATCAAACCAAAATTTTGCTCTTTAGAAAGACAAATAAAAAGGAAAAGCCACTATATAATCTAATGAGGGAAAAAGAAAGAAAAAACATAAATTGACACTCTCTGTAACACAACAGGGCACATGACAATTGATCCTATTTATACATCTAGATATGTCTAAATTAGGAATCAGCATATTAAGTTCTCAAAACCAAGTATTGCCTACAGCCTGTTTTTGTGGGGGAAAAAAATTGTACTGTAACATAGCCACATCCATTTATTTTTGTGTTCTCTATGGCTACTTTCACATTACAACAGATTTGAACAGTTATGTCAGAGACCACACTAATTGAGAAGCCTAAAATATTTCCAATCTGGCTTCTTACAGAAGAAAAGTTTGCTAGCCTCTGCTACAAGTGTTACAACAATAAAAAGAAAAAAGTATCAGTAAATCTTTGTCAAATTTGACATTCTTGATGAAATGTGCAAATGCTTTAAATAATATAAACTAACAATATAACTGAAGAAACATAAAACCAGAATAACACTATGTCTGTTAAAGAAATTAAATTAATTAATAAAAATATTCCAATAAAGAAAAATCCTGGGCTAATTACTTTCGTTGGTGAATTATATCAAATATTTCAAGAAAAAATAACACTTTTACACAAAACTTTTCCAAGAAATTAGTGGAAAATACTTAAAACTCATTTTAAGAATTCATCATTACAGACCAAATTATGTCAAAGCTTTAAAAATACAAATGAGTACCCCTTAAATATAATGCAGTGATTTTTTACAGAAGTTTAACAACCAAATCCAGCAACATAAGAAATATTTTATTCCAGGAATGAAATGTTAGTTTAGCATTCAAAATCAATTAAGGTATTTTCTCCACATTGCTATAATTAAAAACAAACAAACAAACAAACAAACAAAAAACTATAGTCATCTCAAGAAGTACAGAAAATGCTTTTGACAAAATTAAAAATTTATTCATTATAAATATGATCAGAAAAATATAAATAGCTGTATAAAGGGTATCTGTAAAAATTCTACAGTAAGGATCATATATAATGGTAGAAAATTCAAGAAAGAAAATACATTTGCTTCCATACTTCCAATTAGCATTCTACTAGAGATCCTAGCTAATACATTTAAGCAAGAAAAAACATTAAAAAATATATTGACTGGAAATAAAGGAGTATAATGCATTTGTTTACAAATGACTATTTATGTAGAAAATCCTAAGAAAGTTGTTAAAAATTTAAGAACAATACGGAAATTTAATACGGCCTGCAATACAAAGTCAATATATAGTAGGAATAGACCTTTGAAAAATAAAATTTTAAAAATACAATTTTAAATAACATTACACAACATTAAATAGATAGGGATAACTTCTATATCTCTAGTAACTTAAACCTGAAACAAATGTTTACAGCTAAGTCTGTTTATTTTGGAACTGACAGTGTAACTAAGATTTCCACTTATTAATTTCCATGTGCAATACAATGTTTATTACATTTATGTAGGAAGAATGTGTTGATTGGAAGGTTATATTTTATACTCAAAAAATTTACTAAATTCCCATAGTAACCATAGCAATTGTTTCTCAATTAAACCAGGAACTAGTTTTATATTTAGAGGGAGAAGCATTTTTTTCCCCGATGATTATAAATGATAATAATAATAATCAAACTCACGTTTTTATTATTGTTTTAACATATTCCACATTCATGGACTCTAGTGTGTTTCCTGGAGCAGCAGCTGTAGTATTACTTGTCATTGTCTTGAAATGCAACTTGTTGAGCCCTATATCAGATGCTCTTAAATGTTTGAGAATGACCGCTCCTTAGATAATGCACCTTAGATAATGATAACATATTAACTGCACAAGCATTGACAGCTCATACAACTTCACTCTTGGTATTTGACTGCCCCTTATATTCTCCCTCAAATCTGTTTCTCCTGCAGTCTTCCTCTTTCACTTAATGGCAGCACTATTATTCCTGTTGCTTTCTCTCCCTCTTCCTATAACTATATATGCAGGTTGATGCAGAATTGGTGCTTGTTAAATATTTTTGAATGAATGAAAGAATACTGAGACCCCAGGTGATTATGTCACCTGTTCAATTTCACAAAGTGTATTAGTAACTTTTTATATTCTTAATATTATTATTCAAATACATGAGCTTCAATAGCTAATATTTAAGTGCCTACTGTGAATCAGGCACTGCTCTAAGATCTTTGTATGTATATTTGGGTTTTAAACTTGAAAGAACTTGATGTGAGAGGTACTATTATTATACCTGCTTTATAAACAAGTACATTAATATATAGAAAGTTTATAAATTGACTAAGGTAAAGAAGCTAAGAATTATGGAGCCAGAAATTCATCACAGGTCATTTGATTATAGAATCTATGTATTAATACTTAACTGTTTTATTTATGTATTGTTTCCTAACAAATAACCCCAAAACTTAAGAGCTTATTCAACAAGCATTTGTTACATCACAATTTCTCTGAATTAAGAATACAGGCACTATTTAGCTGCGTACCTGTGATTCAGAATTCTCATAAAGCTACAATTAAGGTCTTTGCCAGGGTTGTGATTATTTAAAGCCTCCACTGGGGGTAGAATTCTCTTATAAGGTCACTTACTTGGCTGTTGGCTGCCCTCAGATTGTTACTGGCAGTTAGCCAGAAAGATAAGCATTTTGGCACACGTGCCTCTCTGTAGGGCTGTTTATAGTATGTATTTTAATTTAGGATCCTTAAGATAGAGAGTAGTATTTCAATGATCTGGCAAGACACAAGATGAAAATAAAGATTTTATTACTTAGAGGTCATGAGACTTACACTCATGCTGGAGGCCACTCAAACAGATCAGGGATTGTGCAGAGAGAGAGAGAGAGACAGAGAGAGAGGCCCCTATCAGCCAATGCCTTTATTGGATCCAGGATGGGTTACCCACAGAGAGTTCTAGTTGGTGGGTTTAAAGCAAGTAAACATGAATTTTAGAGTTCCAGGACGTAGTGCTGTGACTGGGAGGTAGTCACTGTGACATACCTGTACAGTTCATGTGAGGTCTGAGGGCCAGTGGGGCCAGTCAGGTAGGCTATATCTAGCTGTCCCATAGGCAAGTAGAAGTGGTCACCAGGGAGCAGTTGTTTCAGACAAATATGTGGACCAATCAAATTTGGGAACTGAGTGGGGATGTGGTTAAAGAACTAGAAACTGTGTCAAGTGTGACTGAGTCCTGCTTCTAGTGTGAGAACGTTAGATTTACATTCAAAATGGATGCTGGGGCAAAACAAAAGTATGAGAATTCACTAAAACATACCTTCCTGTTTTCCTTAGAATCAGGGCTTTGACAGAGAGAAAGAGTGAGAGACAGATGAACAGAAAGAGAGACAGAGAGAGAGAAAGAAAAAGAGAGAGAGAGAGAGAGTAAAATAGGGCCTAGTAAAGAAAAAGTCATAATCCCTTTATAATCAATCTTGGAAGTAACATCACTTTTTCCATATTGTATTCATTTGAAGTGAGTTACATGGTCTAGTCCATGCTCAAAAAGAAGGGATTCCACAATGACATAAATACCATGATTTGGGGATTGGTCGGGGGCCATTTAGAGGTTGTATATCATAGTAACATCCTTTCTGAATGGACAGATGAATGAACAAATTAATTTTAAAATGTAGCAAGACTGGTGAAATATAATGTCATGCTTACCATGCACTTACAATAATGGTTACATTTTAGTCATAAGTGTATATAAATCTTTAATCCTGAATTTTAAAAAAAATTGCAGGGTGTATTTTTTGTTGGTCTGTAGCAAAAAACAAAGCTCATTGCATTATTGATCTTTTAGTTCTTAAGGCCTTTGTGGTAATCTAAACATCTACTTGTGAATGCATTGTATGTGTCAGTGGTCATTATTTATAATTGACTGAAAGTCAGCTAATTATAAATCTGGTCCATTTATAGGACTCTCATGGCAACAGGTCGAAGAGTGAAATAACTTGTATCCAAAATGTTTTGTTTTATTGGTTCTAAATTTACCTATCATTTATTTGATTCAGTGACCTCTTGTTTTCAAATGATGAGGCAATCAATTATGTTTGGTATTTTTGTTAGTTACCATGTAGGTCCAGCAATTAAACCCAATTGTAGAGTGATTTATTCTCAATGGGAGGAATGTATTTTGCTGTTTCTCTCAGTCAGTAATTTCCAGTCTCAATCCTACCCAGGGTGCTAAAAGGTTTTTAGCCACCTAATGGTTAGGTGCATGTCAGCAAAAATATTTCCATATTTATGTTCTTAGGCAGTGGTCCGCAATCCCTGGGCCAGGGACCTGTACCAGTCCATGGCCTGTTAGGAACGGGGCTGCAAAGCCAGAGGTGAGCAATGGGGAGCAAGCATTACTGTCTGAGCTGTCTCCTCTCAGATCAGTGGTGGCATCAGAGTCTCACAGGAGCATGAACCCTACTGTGAACCATGCATGTGAGGGATCTAGGTAGGGTGCTCCTTATGAGAATATAATTCCTGTTGACGGAACAGTTTCATCTGCAAACTGTACTCCCCACCCCATCTGTGGAAAAAGTGTCTTCCACAAAACTGGTCCCTGGTGCCAAAAAGACTGTGGTTCACTGTTCTTAGGTATCTGAATGACGAAAATCCAATTGTGACTACTGGAGCAGTGAAAAATATCTTCATTATTATCTTAATAAGGTCCTGTTCTAATATATAACTGCATTGCTAATGTGAAAGATAAGAGAATGAAATCTGCAGTGTATATGCCACTAAATAAATTGTAGAGACTCAAAAAATATTACTCAACCTCACTTTTCTTAAAAGTGATTGATATAAATTAAGGCCCGTGAAATCAAAAAAAAAAAAAAAAAAAAAAAAACAAAACACAAGTTATTTTGTATTAGGTTGGTGCAGAAGAAATTACAGTCTAATTAGAAGTATGTAGAAAACACTTAGAAGTATGAGTGTTTAAATTATAAAATAGATAAGAATTAATCCACTTATGCACAGAGAGATTGTTGTTATATGAGGACAATCATGGGAAATTCTTTAAATGTGGAATGAAAGGATTAAGCTGTGAGGCCAACCCCATACCTGGTGAAAGGAGTTTTGAAAATATCAAGTAGACTGAAGTGTGTTTCTTCCATTAGTCCTTGGTGACAGTTTACTTACAAATGATAGTAATAAAAATAATATAATTTGCCTAAAATATCACTTTTAAATATTAAATTCCATATAATGGAGTTTTACAGGAAAAGGTATATTTGACAGCTATATTGTGATTCAAGTGTAAAGGTAGTATTATTTTCTGTCATAACATGTCACAGAAATAATATGATCACTTTCTGAAAAATAAAACAAATATAGATATATGTGTTATGATCTGTCCCCCATAACACATTTGTGCCCCCTGCCACCAAATTCACATTCTGAAATTTTAACACTCAGTGTGATGATAATAGGAGGTGAAGACTTTGGGCGGATATTAGGTCATAAGGGTCAAGCCCTCATGACTGTAATTAGTGCCCTTATAAAAGAGAACACAGATAATTAACTAGACCCTTTCACCATGTAAGTGTGCAGTAAGAAAATGCCATCTATGAGAAATGCATGCTCCCAGACACTGAATCTGCCAGTGCCTCAATCTTTGACTTCTCAGCCTCCAGAACTGTGAGAAATAAATATGTGTTGCTTATAAACCATCTAGTATATGGCATTTTTGTTATAGCAGCCCAACTGGACTAAGACACTGTGTAAACAATTACAAAGAAAGGTCCATTCCATTAGGACATGGATTGTAATGAACAAATTATAAAAAGGGAACCAAAGCATTTTAATAATGAATTAGTAAGCTTTTAATAATGAGTTAGTAAGATTAGTCCTAAGCTGACAGAGTTCTGAGTAGAAATGCAGATCCATTTTCTGACGTAAGAAGTTGTTCTGTAATTAGAAAATTATAGTGAGTTGGTTTTAAGAAAAGATTTGGGGCAAAAAATTAAATTATTAATTTATGTGTGGGTAACAGAACTTTCAATTCATATAATACAGAAATGCAAGCTCTTAGCTCCTTTCCTCAGATACTGTAATAGAACCAAAAATAAAAAAAATAACTTAAGGTAAAAACCTTTTGTAAACTCAGGCATACTGAAGTCACCCTATGTGCCCTGAACACTTCAGTCAGGTAGAAGATTTGTGAGAAAATAATGACTCAAAGAAAGGAGATTGCCCTTGTTTGGAAAAGGCAGAGAGGTCCGTGAGAATTCAGGTAAAACGTACGCAGAGGACCTTCACTCTTTTCACCAGCAACGGTTCTGAAAGGTAGAAAGATGTCAGAAGGAATAGGTGTTTTATGTGCATAAGGAGGTTTAGAAATTTAAGAACCTGCCTCAAGAAAGATTGAGAAGAGAGGCAATGTTTTGTATTTTTAGAAGTAGGGGCTTAAGTTTGAGCAAAGAGAATATTCGGCACAAACCTGAAAAACCAGGAAAGAGAAGACTGTGTTAACTATCTACTACTGCATAGCTTATTATCAAAAATCTTTGTATCTTAAAGAAACAAGCATTTATCATCTCAATTTCTGAGGATCAGGAATTTAGGCATGGCTTATGGGTACCTTTGGCTCAAGGGCTCTCCTGAATTTACTGTCCAGTTGCCAGTTGGGGTTGTGATCTTATCTGAAGATTCATTTCAAAGGAGGTGGTGGAGGGATCTTCTTCTAAACTCACTCATGTGCTTTCTGATGGACCTCAACACCACCACCCTGTGGATTACTCCACAAGACTCTGCCTCATATCATGAGAGCTGGCTATCTACAGAGTGAACCATTCAAGAGATCATCTGAGACTGCCTCACATCATGAGAGCTGGCTATCCGCCCAGTGAACCATTCAAAAGACCATCTGAGAGAGAATACCCAAGATGTAAACAACAGTCTTTTCATCACCTGTAATTTTGAAAGTGAAATAGTTTCTTAGAATTATTTTGAAGCCAGTCCAGGTCACACTTAAGGGAAAGAGGGGATGACCTAAGGCTGTGAATACTATGAGGCAGGAACTATTAGGGGTCATCTTAGAAGCTGCCTACCACCGGGTACTTTAGTATGTTTCAGATACTTTACCAGCAAAAACAACCAGTATGGAATTTTCCACTTGTCCAAAGGGATGGAAGATTGAAGACCCAGGTAATTTAAAGATAAAAGCAATGATTTTTTTTTAACTTTGTGCTTTTGAGATTAGCATTCATAATGTCACAAAGAGAGAAATGAGAGTCAATGGCTCTATAAGTGAAGTTTCTACTATTTTCAATTGTTTTGACAAACTTAATGGCACAAACAAAAAATAGTGAATCAGGAGCAATGTGAAGCCATTAACATCCCACTCTCAAGAGGTAAAAGGTTGAGGTCCTGAGACAATATAACAATATTAAGATCTTATTTGATTTTTTTCATTCTCTCTCTATTTCCTCTCATGTGTAAAGTAAGTAGAGTTTTCCAGAGACTACATAATGTATGATATCACAGCATACCGAAAGCAGAAGTAGATCTAATAAATCAGTATGTCTTATATTAAGTCAGGCATTAAAGAAATTGTAAAAATATAAAACAATGCCATTCTTTATATCTGTAATGAATATTGCCAGTGAACAGGATGAATTTTTTCAAATGTAATATCCAGCATAAAATCAAAGATAACCTAGGACAGAAGGAGGCAAAACAAAATGAATGAAAACAAGGAAAAAGAGCAAAATAACAGAAAAGACAAGCTAGTGATTGAGAGAGACTGGAGGCAGACAAATCCTTAGGCAGATTGGGACGGGTTCCCTGTGAAATCCAACCTTCAAGCTGGAAACTGTGCTGGGTAAAGCCTTGGATTGGATTGAGACCCACCTTCTTGTTTGGTATGCTTTCTTCTGATTGATCCTCATTTTTCACCCATTTTACCTATTGTTTTCTTTTCTTTTCTTCTCTTTTTTTTTTTTTCAGACAGAGACTTGCTGTGTGGCCCAAGTTGGAGTGCAGTGGTGGGACCTCGGCTTACTGCAACCTCTGCTTCCTGGGTTCAAGCGATTCTCATGCCTCAGCCTCCCAAGTAGCTAGGATCCTCCCAAGTAGGCACATGCCAACCTGCCTAGCTAATATTTGTATTTTTAGTAGAGATGAGGTTTCACCATGTTTGCCAGGGTGGCCTTGAACTCCTGACCTCAGGTGATCCAGTATCCTCGGCCTCTCAAAATGCTGGGATTACAGGCATGAGACACTGTGCCCAGCTGCCTAATTGATTTTCTACACTCTCATGCCCACCTTTGCGTGGTGTCTTTGCTTTAACCATTTTGCATACTCACAAACCTATCAGCACACACTACCTATTCAGCCCATAAAAAACACTAGGCTCAACCATGTTGGGGAACTTTCCTGTCTTTGGGTAAGAGAACCAACCCCCACATCCTCTCTTTTTTGCTGAGAGCTTTCCTTTCACTTAATACATTCTACTCCACTCACTCGTTGATGTACACTTGTCTAATTATTCCTCGTTGTGAGACAAAAATCTGAACTAGCTGAGCTAAGGAACAAAAATTGTGCGTCACTAGTAGAATTATCCCAGGTAGTAGAATTATTCTGAAGATAAAAAACAAAATGTAAACATTTTATTAAATAATTGGAAACCTTAAAATTGGCATTTCAGATGTGAAAAGGAAACAATATAAAAAAACACAATAGACAGGTTGGAGAGTAATTGATAAGGAAATTAATGATCTAGCAGATATGTTATAATAAAGTATGTAGAATCAAACGTGATAAAGAAACGGATAGAAAATATTGTAGAGTGCAAAGGTTAATGAAAAGTCTTACATATAATTACAGGCTCAAGAAAGTAGAACAAGAACAAGGAAGATATGCTTCTAAATGAATTATTAATTGAAAGGGAAAAATGAATCCAAAGCAGAAAAACATGAAAAGCAATTCAAAACCTGATGACACAGAAAGGAATTACAGAAACATAGAGTAAAAGAGAAAAGTATCATGGAAAGTCAGGAGAAAAACAGATTACCTTTAAAAGAACACCTTTAGCTCTTAACTTGCTAAGTGAAACAATGTAAGTGAAAAGACAATAGGATTATAACTTCTATGCCCTAAAAGAAAATAATTTATAATCTTCATTCACTTATAAACTTCACAAGTGAAGATAATACAAAAACCTATTTAGATCACTGAAAACTGAAGTACTCCACTAAGACAGAACCCACACTCATGGTTACCTTTGAAACAAAAATGAAATGGTATTAAGTGGTAGTTTATAGATTCAGGAAGTAATAAGAAACAAAAAGTTGTATTCAAATGGGTAAATTTAAATGAATATTTACAATGTAGCATAATAAGAGCAATAACGATGTTTTGAGGAGTCATAGCATTTACTAAAATGTATTATAAAAATAGCATGGAATTGAAAGGGAGAAATAAATGGAGTTACAATTTTAGAAGGTCTTCATTTTGCTCTAAATTGAGGCAAATATTAATTCACGTTATAGTTTAATACATCATGAATGCATGTTGTAAATGTTAGGATACTCTAAGTGTCAACAGAAAAACAGAAACTTTCTGCCAACAGAGGAAAAAATGGAATAAAGGAATATGATTATGAAAGCAATCGAAAATGCATAGTGAAATGGTAGATTTAAGGGAAGTGTAATTTAAATATATTCATAGGATGTGGACTTTTTCTGTAAACTGCATGTAGTTATTTTATTTGGTTTTGATTACTACTGTTCTTATTTTGTTCCCCAAATTATCCAGAATTGTATCTGTTGTATTAGAGGTAATATAAAATAATTATATCAGGGTGGAGAAACCAGAGACTGACAGCAAAACCCACTCTATACATTTGACGTAATATTTATAATCATGCATGGTATACTATATAACATAATTTCAAAAGTTTAAAATGTATGCATTTTAATTTCAGTAAATATTATGAACAAAAATTATGAGGATAAATTATTCAATAAAAGATAAATTTGACACACATATAAAAATGATTGATGGCATTATTATATAAATAGTCCTAAACAAATTAAAATAAAAATAATGCTAACAGGCAATTCAAAAATGAAAAATTGAACTAATAAAATTAAAGACTATAAAAATTAAATGAGATAGTATGTGGTGTACTTGAACTTCAAAGATATTTGGATTGTTTCTTCTTTCTAATTAAGATTATTTTGAGTCAGGTGAAAGAGGGCCTCCAGCCATGACACTTAAGAGTTTAAACTTATACAAATTTTCCCGAGTGCAATTTAGGGACACTTATCAGAAATCCTAAAAGTAATTGCACTTTGGGCTCAATAATTCATTTTTTAGACATTTACCCTGAAGAAGCAGAGGTAATACTTACAAGAATTCCTGCATCAGAATGTTCATTGACCAATAATTTTCAAAACATTCTAAATATGTTTAGAATGATTCAACTATAAAGAATAAAATCATTTGATTTTAGTATATTGAGAGCATAGAGTTTCATTCAGTTTTGTATGTACTTTTAAAGGAATCACTAATAATTTTAGAAAATTATAGCATATTGTCAGTTTGGGTAGAATGCCAAAGTGAAATAAAACACATTTTCAATTTTGTAACAAATACAGGTATAAATAATTTAATGAAAGCTCTCAAAGGATATATACATATGTGTAATAATCATTTTGGGGGTGTTAGATTTATTGTTAATTTTGTCTTTATTTTCCTTACATTTTCCACATTTTATAATTGGATCCATGTTATAATTCATTAAATAAAAAATGTCAATTGACAATTGTTGTAATTCATCATTAAAACAAAGTGACGCTCAGTCTGCTAAGTCACTGTTGTGTTGGAAGTATTATGCACTGGTTTCTAAGAAAGCTCATTTCTGCATCTTTTCCTGGTGCTATGTTCAAGATCTCATGTCAGTAGCTTGAAATTGGCCACTGGGAATTTTTACACCATGAAAATCTGAAAATACCATAAATCTGGCTTTTTATTATACAAAGCTAGTTACTAAACGTTTACCATCACACCTCAGTACTAAGAAAAAAAAAGATATTTCAGAAAATATATTTGTATACAATTCACAATTCTTGTGAAAGAGATAGATGTATACACATTTATTTCTTCAAAAATAATAACATTTATATTTAAATAACAGCTAGCAAATATATTCTTTCTGTGACTCTTATTTCATGGTGTTCTTGTCATCTTACTTTACATTTAAGCTATTATTTTCATTTATTCTTCAGTCATTTTTGTTTACTGCTTACCCTCATATAATTATGCAAAAGACCCTAGTAAGATTCACACCTCTAGCAGTCACTATTTATGAAGTAAACAGATACTAGAGCAATAGCTATAGGCTTGGTTCCACATAATAACATAGCAAAATGAGCGATATATAAATATAACACATATTAATAAAACTGCATCTTGCTGGGAGAAACTCAGGCTTTTAAAATCACAGGTGTTAATGAGACCATCCCTGCTGAGAATGAGAGAAGCCGAACATCTTATGCAGATATATGGATATAATACTCACTGTGAACTTTGTATCAATGTTAGCCGGTCCTATAAATGAAGATTCATAAACCATGTGGAGAAAAAAATGTATTTTAAAGCTTGTATTTTTAATATGGTTTAAAAAGTATTTTTGTGGATTTTGAATGCCAGATTTTTTATACTTCTTCCTAAAAAATAAGCTTAT
This sequence comes from Macaca thibetana thibetana, assembly GCF_024542745.1. Lineage (NCBI taxonomy): Eukaryota > Metazoa > Chordata > Mammalia > Primates > Cercopithecidae > Macaca > Macaca thibetana. The sequence continues at coordinate 29,248,978 of NC_065590.1, forward strand.
TTTTTGTTATTAATAATTGAATAATCTATTGTTACTCATAGTTCATAGAAGAACATCAATCTCATCTTGAAGCTTGTGAGAAGCATAGCTTCTCAGGTCAGTACAGAACTACTGAAACACAGCCTCTGTTTTAACGAGATGCCATCATATATATGAACATTAAAGTTTGTGATCTAATTGACTCTAATCAATACTCATTGTCACCTTAGTAGATAGTTTCTTTTTATTTGTTTTAAAACCAAGCTAGTTTATAAATCAACTATTTTAAATGAATGTGATTGATGTTACCTTATTCAGGTAATTATTATTTTACTATAAAATTTTAAGAAACTATGTCATGCATATGCTGTATACAACAATATTCTTTTAAATGCCACTTTACAGAGTCATATTTAGCCAAATCCATATTATAGAGCTATATGAATTTATTATACTATTACATTTATTACGCTAGCTGGAAAGGTAAAAAGATTCATTTCTTTCAGTATTTGATTTTATTTGTAGTATTGTGCTAATGCTAGCTAGATATCTATTTTTGCCTGGTTTATTATAGAAACTACTTCAAATACCTTTGGAAAAATAAAATGAGTTTGTTGATAAAAGCTGCTGACATGCATTAGTTAATAGAAATTTGTTCATTTAAATTTATTAGCATGTAGATTTCTGATATATTTGAAATATTTGTTTTTCTAAATTCTCCAAATCAATGTATTAGAGGCATATAATTGGCTTTGATAATCAAGATCCAGTTTAGAAAGTTTATTAAACCTGTTCTGGGTATCGTAAGTTTTTTCAACCATGCTACAAAACAAAAACAAAAACAAAACCCGATTAGCTTGTTTTATTAGGTTTGGCACTAAGGATGCTTCATGTGATCATCCCACATAGGAAGCTTGAGATTCCACACAGAATCTTGCCAGATATTTTATTGTTTTGGAAAGCATCTAAGGAATGGAATGCAGATATCTTGAATGCAATTTGAAGCAAACGACTACAGTGTAATCCTGTGACTTTTATGACTATACAGACACCAAGAATATCATAAATGACCGGATCTGGCATGCAAATAATCTTCCTGATAGGGTTTCTTGAATACCTTCTATAATCCCAGATGATTTTTAGTGCATTCTTGGGGGGTGTCATAAGTCCTCTAGGTCTTGATTGAATTTCATACACTCTAAACTAGAGAACAGGTCCTTTAAGTCTTGGCTAACTTAAGACTGTCTTTAATAATGTTCATCATAGTATTATTTACAATAGGAAAAATTTTAAATAACATACATGTTCAAATATATTAGACAGAAAAATTAAATATGGCATGTTTTTACATGGGGGTAACCAGTTGTAAATATATATATATAAATATTTGTTGACATAACAACCTATTTATATTATTTTAGTATATTGTTCTATCTGGAAGAATATAAACCAAACTTTTAAAAATGATGATATCTGGTAAAAATACAAATGATTGTTTTTACTATTTAATCATCTTTTTTTCTGATTACTAATTAAAAACAGATATTTGATCGTATGTTCTATAAAATAAATCCTTATTTCAAATTTAGAATTTCTTGCAAATTTTATGTAAAATATCACAAAATTTTTAATGTTCATATGCTTTATGATGAACGTTAAGAAACTACTATTTATTCACTCATCAATAGAAGGCATACAATTAATTTAAAGCACTATAAGTTGATTCAGCCTTCCATTTTAATATGAAGCAAAAACGAAATCAATCAAGATATCCATGTAAAAAAATGGTATATAATCTTTAAGAAAAAAATGTAGCTGTGCTTCCTTTCTCTGTTGCAGTTTCTCTGTTCTAATATCAATAACTTAGACATTTTTGACAATAGAAAAACAACTGAACAATAAATCCAGGTAAAATATGTGATTACACTGCAGAAATGTGATTTCAATTTTTCATGAAAGGAGCTTTTTTTCTACACATAATACTTTTATATGTTAACAAATTATAAAATTGAATATAAAATAAAAATAACATACATGGTGAATATTAAAGTTTACTTTCTATATATGTTTAATATTTTGTATCAATGACTTGTCTAAGAATATTTACCACTGATTTGAATATCATTTCTGTGTTTTAAAGAGAACAGGAAAGAGTATTTGTGAGTTGCACAACTGACAGAACAATAATAGATTTGAGGAGTTGAAAAGAGATTTCTTTTCAAATAACTTCTATGGAGCAAACCACATTACTTGAGTAGAAATATCAAATAACTAGAACTGTATTTAAAAAGTCATCACTTGGTACAATTTCATGTAAGTTATACAAAAGATGAGTAACTCAAGATTTATTCTTATTTTACAAGCATGTCATTTTTCAATTTTTACAAGGTTATATACTCATTTAACATATTTGGTAGATATCAAACCGAAACCTATTTTTTCATGTATCATGCACTTTCTTACACATTGTAGATTCTCTTGTCATCTCTTAATCTTTCTTTCATGACCTTCCAGATTATTCTAGCATAATACACTATTTAATGGTGTAATTTGTCATTGTAATGAATTGATTCTCTGTGTGATTCCCGCTGGATATATAGTGGCAAAAAACCAATTGCCATGACTATGTTTCTTTATATGACAGAAAAGAATAATAACTATTGTTTAGAGGTAGCATTAGGTATTGTGAGACAGCAGAGGCAGCATTTTATAAAAAGTTTGGTTCCTATTTTAATATTCGGCATATTTCACGAACACTACAAAGAATGATTCTACAAAGAAGGGTAGTATAAGATAATTCAGTAATGCAGCTTTCATTCTTTTAACACGTGGATTGAAACACCATGTAAAAGGCATGGTGATTCTTAATATGTAGGGTATCAAGAATAAAACTGTCATCTCTCACAGAATATTTACAGTGAAGATACGACCCAAAGCATTATAATGATCAAGATTTTTAAGGTTAAATATAATAAGAAAGAAATACAATTAGCATGGAGGACATTTGGAAGAGAAAATAATTTCTTTTTTCTTATGGAGAAGGGACATAAATTCCAATTATGTAACTTTTCTGAGTATGTAAAAAGATTTCCTATATGAGGAGGAAAAACAAAGTAAGCTTTGAAGAAGATATAAAATACAATGCATCCTATTGTTAAATAAACTGTGACTTTTGCTTTTAGATTTCAGGAACCACGGTAGCTTTCATAATTAGAGGTTTGATTATTTGTTGTACGACTTGATTGCTACATTCTGTATCCTAGGTCTCCTGTGTTCCACATTAAAATGTTTTATAATTAAAATACAGCATCTCCATGTTGTATAATTAATTATAAATTCTAATTTCAAAAGGAACAAAAACATGGAAAATGAAATGAAGTGCTATCTGACATGTGAAAAACAGTTCAGTGCATGAGGTTAAGGCTGATGTTAACTTTTTCACAGAGCCAGTTACCTGGGTTAATGGTTAAGATTGTGAGTGGCACTTTCATTTAAAATGAATTGTAATGACACTTTTTTGAGTCACTAGAGAGGCACCTGAAGTGATTCAGTGTTTCAGTAAAGCAAAGTCATAAAAATAAGTTTTTTAAAAAATAGTAATTCATAAAAGTATGCTTTGAGTTCATATTCCTTATCCTTTTTAAACTTTGCTAATTGAGGGATGGTGAAGAAATGTTAATGAAATTTGGCTAAGTTTTCTAGAGTCAGCAAAAATCCCAATGTATGTTGTATCTTTATGCAGTTGGGGGAAGATCTCAAATTTATTACAAGAACCAGCAAATGTTGCTACACATAACGGAAATAATACACTGATTACAAAATTAAATGCAACTTTTCAAAAGTTTTTCAAACTTCTTGGTTACTTCTTTACCTGTCCCAGAGAGGATGAGGACATTTGCACTCTCATCTGGCTTTAAAATTCCTAAATTAAAACCATTCGATTTGTAATTGTTATCAAATAATTACCACAATATCTGTTAGAAAAGTTTTGGCATACATTTGTGTAGCCATAACAAAAATAAATAATATTCAAGGACTAAAGTCACTTTTCACATATTGAAAATATTGGATTCAGTTATTACAAAGCATATGGTTCTTAGCAATGTCTTTAATCAAATAAGGATAATTTAGGTAATAGAGACTCAATGCTTCTGTTGGTTACATAAAAATACATTTCCCAAGTCATTAATTTAGAGGAAGTATTGTGTCTCAATAGGCTGTATCCTCTGTCTTTAATTAATTGCTATTATTCCCCAATGTTGTAGGTGTACTTCTCTGATAGACTAGGAAGGGGACAAATTTAGGATCCCAGTGGCAAGTGTAAAAACTCCAGAGATCATGGACAGTAATATAAGATCAAGTCTACAATAAAAGTCAATTTCTCAAGTTTAATTTTCAGAAAATGTACAAGAATTGAATTAGAGGGCCAGATTCTCAAGCTATTAGTTAGATGTTGCTTGAGCTGTTGGAGGAATACAGGCAAGGCTCCAAAAGTGAATTGCGTTGCAAGACAGAAATAAGGACATAGCCAAGGCAAAATAATAACTTTAAACTCTTTTATTCAACTGGCAACTCTCAGAGAGGGTAAATTATATTTTAGATATTTTGTATCCCCAGAAAATTGTTCTGTAATTGTCATGAATTATATATTTAGTATTTTGTACATGGTTATCACTAATTACCTGACTTTTAAAGAGAAAATGAAAATGACAGTCTAATGTTGAGACAAAGAGAGAGAGGTGCCAGGATACAAATGACACAGATAAATGTGCCTGTGTCTTTACCTCAGTTAATCCAACATAAATTAGAGGTGGATATCAAAAGAAGACTTTTAAAACACAGAGGGTGAGAAATTGGTCAAAAGAGGGAATTTTTAAGTTTGGGACACAATAAATATTATTATTGTTATTCTTTATAGGACTCAGGATTCCATTTGTGTACTTTTCTTTAATTCATATTTCTTGTACTTTGTAGACATTTTAACTTTAACATATTTACTTTTTTCTTTCCTCATATACAAATTCTATTGTAACAAAACACAAACAAAAATAAAAATATACCTAATGCAAAGCCACAGTCAACATGTGGTTCACCTAGACATTTTATATTAATATGAAATACTGATTTATGCACACACATGTGAGCATATATAGATTAGCACACACGTAAATTGGGAGAAGATAATTTGGTTTGCTACCTAGTTCTACACTTGACTATGTATTAGAGATCACTACATATTCTCTTACATTTTAATGGGCTCACAGTTCTCCATTGTATGAGGAAATATGACTCTTTAACACAGGATTAGCTTCTTGTATAGTTCTAATTTTTGCTCCTATAAAAATAATTTATAAAGATCCCTGTAACTGTGTCATACTTTTATTATTTATTTAGGATTAATTCATTGAAAGGAATAGTTTAGTAAAACAAGTGCACATTCCATTTGCTAAATGTTTTTAAAAGTTGCCAAGTAGAAAACCAGAAAATTTGCCAGTTTTTAGTTCTTTAAAATATGTAGGATAGTGCCCATATCAGTTCATTGTAGTCACTGCTGAATATTGCAACATATTTTTAGTTTTGATTATTGAACAGAAAAATGTGACAGCTTGTCATTTAAAAAATGTATTAATTTGACAGTTTTTTGAGGTCCAACACTTCTTTAGATACATATTAATATTCAAATTCTTTATTTTATAGATTACTTTCAGTGAACGTTTTTCCACTTTTCTATGAGTTAAATTTTTATTGATTTGTAAGAGCTCTTTATGAAATAGTAATATTTTTTATTTGCATTTATTATAATTTTAAAAAAATTTGCTTTTTATCATTAATTGTTACATATTTAAATAGGTTCCTAAATTATCTCCACTTTCAATGTCACGACTAGGCAGTTCTTCTCCAGCCAAACTTTTATACATATTTGCATATAATATTCTATATTTGTAATAATTCTCTTATCACATATATATACTTGTTATGAAATAAATTTAATTTTCAGTAAATGCGGGGGAGGAATCTAACTTTAAATTTCCCTGAATCGTTAGAAACTTGTGTCAAAGTCATTCAGTGAATAATCTAATTTTATCTCCTCTAATTATTTGTAAATATTTTTTGAATTATTAAATCAAAATATATATTGAGATTTTGATAGAAATTCTGTTCAATCAACAGATTAGTGGATTTTCTCTTATAAAAATATCATCAGGGTAATAACACTTTGTTTTCTATATTTGCCTCTCAAAAAGGTTCTGTGCCGTAAGCTTACTATTTTGTTGTGTATCACAGTAATGCTGTTCATTTAAATGTGAACATTGTTCTCTTCAATAGAATAATCATATCACCAACGAATAGAAGGATATACTGATTTTATTTTAATAATCACAATACTTATTTTTGTTTTCTTGTCTAGTTTCAGTTGTTAGAATTTCCAGAAACAAATGTTAAGCCATTTATATGCTTGAAAAAATTGTTTTTTCTAATTTTAAATGTTAATGTGGATGCCTCACAGTAAAATAAACTCAACACTTGTGTGGTATATGTACATATCTATATAGATGTTTATATACATTTTATAGAATTTTTAAATCACTGTCAAGACAACTATTAAATTTTTCACTCTGTACCATTCACAGAATAATTGTATTTATAAGCTGAAATGTTCATGAAATAAATTCATCTTCAGAAGAGCTTATTAAATTCTTAATATAAAATGAATTCAATATCCCAGCTTCGTAATATAGGTTCCCCCAATATTCCTAAATAACATCTTGCTGTATTTTCTTCTCATTGATATTGTGGTGATTGTTTTCTGTGCTCCATCAGATTTTGGAATCAAATAGAATAAGTTTTATATAATCTAGGACCCATTAAATATTATAAATTAGCGAATATAAAAGGATTTGAAAAAAAAAAGCTTAAAAATAGCTGGGACTCAAAATTTGGAGTAAGAATTTCTTTGCATTATGTTTTCTTTTTCTGGAGTTATGGTCTTCAGGTTTTTTTACTTATTTACATCACAACTTCATATTTTCCTAGAGAATTATAATGCTAGGTGATTCCCTAACTTAATTTGAAAAAAAATAGTCTTTGCTTTTAAAATAAAATAATTAACCTGACAAATAAGTATCTTTTTAAAATTCTTACGCTGCGTGTTTCATGTTTTTTTTACTAAACATGTTAGGAATGGCAGATTATTGGTCTTTTTAATGACACGGCTTTATTAAAAATACTTTTTAAAACAGTTTTATAAATGTATAGTGTAAATACTATATATTTTTCTTTTCTGGACATTTCATAAAAAATGAAAAATCCAATATATAATTTTTTGTGTCTGGCTGCAGACTGTGCATATATCAAATTTCTTCCTCTTTTAAAAATACTTTTGGCTAGATTATTTTTGTTTTCACAAGAACTTTTTAACTAAATGTTGGGCTCCTCCGGGATTTGAACCCAGGACTTCTCGCACCCTAAGTGAGAATCATACCTCTAGACCAACCATCTGCACTCACAAGAACTTTTAAATGGCTTTTCAGTTTCTATATTAAAGCCAGCTTAGATTTTGATTGGGATTGCCTTAGCTCTATAGATCATTTCGGGGAGAATTGGAATATTAAGAATATTCTGTTTCAACCAAGGCGCATGGTCTCTCTATTTATTTTGGTCTTCTTTAATATCTATGAGCAATGCTGTGTAGTTTTTAATGCGCATATCTTGCACATATTTTGATAAATCTGGTTTCATATATTTTAGGTTTTAATGCTATTATAAATGGTAGGTTTTGTGCTTCAGAAATTTATTACATTTTCTTTTTCGGGTACTTAATGTTTTGGCATATAATTTTTCATAGCAGTCTCTTACTGTCATTTTTATTTTGGTGACATCAATTATGTCTTCTCTTGCAATTCTGCTTTTATTCATTTGAGTCTTATCTTTTTTTTTTTTAGTCTAGCCAAAGGTTTGTCAATTTTGTTGGTCTTTTCAAAAATAACCTAATTTTCATTGTTTTTTAATCATTTTATTTGTGTCTATTTTATTTATTTCTATACTAATCTTTAATATTTCCTTCTTCTTTTGTCTTGGACTTATTTTGTTTTTCTAGTTCCTTGAGGTGTAAAGTTAGGTTAGTGGTTTAATAACTCTCTTTGTTTTTAATGTAGAGATTTATTAACATAAACATTTCTCTTGCTACTACTTTTGCTGCATCTCATAAGTTTTGGTGATTTCTGTTTCAGTTTTAGTTTGTCACAAGATGTTTTTTAATTTCTCATTGGATTTCTTTTTGACTCTGGTTGTTCAAGAATGTGTTGTCAATTGCAATGTATTTGTGAATCTTCCAGTCTTTCTTCTGCTATCATCTCTTGTTTCATTCCACATATATTAGAAAATGTACTTGGTATGATTACCATCTTCTTAAATCTGTTAAAACATGTTTTGTTACCAAACACTATACATTCTAAACAATGTTCTATGTGCATTTGAAAAGAATGTGTATTCTGCTGTTGTTGAGTGGCATGTTCTCTATATGTGTCTTTGGTTAATTTGATCTGGAGTGTTGTTCAAGTTAAATTTTACTTTTTTGTTTTTCTGTCTGGCTATTTTATCCATTATTAAGAATGGAATATTGAAATATGCTACTATTATTGTCTTGCTATTTCTTTTTTTAGTTTTATCAATGTTTGCTTTATACATTTGTGTGCTCTGATGTTGAATACATGTATATTTATAATAGTTATATATTTCTTGTGAATTGACCCATTTATCATTATATAATGTTCCTCTTGTCTCTTGTGACATATTTTGGCTTAAAGCCTTTTTATCTGATATCATTATGGCCATTCTGGCTGTTTTTGCTTACTGAATATACATTTTTTCATTCCTTCATAGTTAGGCTATGCGTGATTTTAAAAACAAAGTGAGTCAAGGCCAGGTGCGATTATTCATGCCTGTAATCCCACACTTTGGGTGGCTGAGGCAGGTGGATCATCTGAGGTCAGGGGTTTGAGACCAGCCTAGGCAACATGACAAAACCCCATCTCTACAAAAAAATACGAAAATTAGACAGGCATGGTGACGAACACCTGTGACCTCAGATACTCGGGAGGCTGAAGTAGGAAGATGACTTGAGCTTGGAGGTCAAGGCTGCAGTAAGCCACGATTGCACCACTGCACTCCAGCCTGGATGACAGAGTGACACCTGTATCAAAACAAGAAACAACAAAAGAACACACAAAAATAAACTGAATCTCTTGTAGAGAGACTTATACTTTATAGTTGGATGTTGTTTTATATGTCTTTTTAAATACAGTCAGCCATTCTATAATTTTTTAACTGGAGAGTTGAATCTATCCACTTAGGCCAAGGCAGGAGGATAACTCTAGGCCGAAACTTTGAGACCAGCTTGTACAACATGGCGAGATCTCATTTGCACCAAAAAAAAAAAAAAAAAAAAAAAGGAAAAGAAAAAGAGAAAGACAAAAGACAGAAAAGAAAGGAAGAAAGAAAGAATAAGAGAAAGAAAGAAAGAAAGAGAGAGAAATACAAGGAAGAAAAGAAGGAAGAAAGAAAGAAAAACAGCTGAGTGTAGTGATGTGTACCTATAGCCCTAGCTAGTAGGGTAGTTGAGGTGAGAGCATTTCTTGAACCCAGAAATTTAAGGCTGCAGTGAGCTATGATTGCACCACTGTATTCCATGCAGGAAAAGAAGGTGAGGCCCTGTTTTATAAACATTTTAGTTCCTGTTTTCTTGTTTTTCAGTCCTCCTGTGTACTTCACTGGTAATCTTTACTGACATCTTATGATATCTTTCTCATTTTCTTTGTGCAATTTTTATACCTTTTTAAGTGGTTACCAACTGGCTTACTTAAAACATAGTATAGTTAATAACATGATATTTTAGCTTATAACTTAATTTTAAATAAATGAAAAACTCTTTTACTCCCCACTCATGCTTTAAAATATTGATATCACTAGTTATATATCTTTATATTCTCTTCAACAGTACATTTTTATAGTTATAGCTATTTTTTATACTTTTTTATTTTACTTCTGTACCAATATTTAAAGTGACTTATGCACTACCATTTCAGTATTATCATATCTGTATTTGTTTATGTCTTTACCTTTACCAGTGACCTTTATATGTCATTTGCTTTTGTGTCACTTACAAGCATTTTTGCATTTCAACATGAAATTCTCCATTTAGTATTCTTGTAAGGGAGATCTAATCATGATGAATTCACTTTTGTTTATCTATGAAAGTATTTTTCTTTAAATTGAGAGATAGTTTGATGAATATAGTATTTTTGGCTGACAGGTTTTGTTTTTGTTTTAGTTTTTTATTTTCAGCACTTTGAAAATACCATTCCACTCCTTGTTGGCCTGGAAAGTTTCTGCTAAGAAATCTGGCAATAGTCTTAGGGAGGTTCCTCGTACATTAAAATTACTTCTTGCTTCTTGCAAAAAACAAAACAAAATGAAAACAAAAACAAATTGTTTCACTTTTGACCACTTGATTATGTATCTCGTTATGTATTTCTTTGCCTTCATTCTGATTTTTGCCCATTTGTTTCTTGAATCTGGATGTCTGCCCATTTGTTAACCACGATTTAGGTAGTTTTTCTTCATTATTTTCAAAAGTAATTATCAAAAATAATTAAATAATTATCCAAAACTAAATAAAAATAATTATCAAAAAATCTTTGATCTTTTTATTATCAAAAGAGTGGAATTAAACAGAGATTTTACAGAAATCAGCACACTTTCCTCTTTTAAACTTTTGAAGTTTTTCATTAACCTCAGGAATTTCCTACATGCAATGGTATTGTTCTTAATTAACTATGAGGAATGGTCAGTTCCTGGCACTCAAGTTATCACCACCTCCTATTATAATCTTACTTACACAAGACAAGGAGCCATTGTGGGTATTCTCTCAGATGGTCAGTTGGCCAAAACTGAATAGAGTTGAAATGCCAAAAATTCCTTCATATAATGTAGAAGGATGAATCCAGTGATTTTGGGAGTAGAAATGTTAGATGATTTACCAAGGATTCACTGAATGATTCTAGATATGTCCCATAAGAAAGCAGGCAGCATAACATATTTACCAAAGCTTAACAAATTTTTTTGTGTGTGAGTTGTGTAGTTTTTATTCTTTGTATGATGGTTGAATATTTAATTTTGGAGCAAATTACTAGAGCTTGGTCATGAACTCACTGGAGTCTCTGTGAGATTAATCTAAACAAAAGTTCATTTATTATTCAACCCTCTTGACTTCTACTTCAACTGATGGATTAGAAAGGTGCTCTGAGTCACCCAAGAAATGAGTTAACAAAGAGCTAGTGTCTAATAATTTTTGAAAGCTCTGGGAATTTTATTTACTCCGTGAGTCCAGTCATCTTATAAATAACCTCTGTTTATACCTTTAGGCATTCTAAGAATATTTAGAGTAAACAGTTGTGGAATATTTTAGAGACCTTCATTACTATCAATTTCCATCTTAATGTGAGAGTATCTGGAGCTGCAAATTGAATCAGACTTGGAACTAAATGAAAGATAACGAATGTCTGTCTTACCGCTCAGATTAAGTTCCCATTGTCATAACTAGTTTTTTGTTGTTATTGTTGTAGTTGTTGTTGCTTCCAATTATAGAAATAAAATTAGACTGTAATTTCTTATAGTGTATTTTCTTTCCTAGTAGCACAATAATCAATTAATAATTGCCAGTGATTACTTGGACAAAATCAGTTTGACCTCTGGAACCTGCTACATTGTATGCTAACTGCTAAAATTCTGGCCTTTAATCTCTCAAACTCTACGTTTGCATCATCCCTTGAAAACGAGAATAAGTATTTATGTTCTGTAATCTCCCACTTAATCCACAGCTGACAAATTGCAATCACTACAGTTTTCCCTCACTAAAATCTCAGGAATAAATTGTCCTCCTTTCCCTTTGGTGGGGCTTACATGAGATTGAGTTAATGGGTTAAAGTATAAATCAAATGTGATACCTCTAAAGGTTTTGGATGCCTTCCTCAACATTAAACTTGAATTCCTGGTATCTCAACCCTTTTTAATGTTTTCCACTATTGAATCTAGGTTGGACTTTCCCAGTTGAGCAAGGATACAGAAATATTTCTAGCTAGTTGAGCTGAAATGCATAATGCAGTATCTCTAATAAATATACCATCTTGACAAATTTGACTTGATCCAAAATTTTCTTTTTTAGACCTACTTTAGCACATTTAAATTTTATTTTGCATGTATATTATTTGGGTACTCTTGATAAAATTAATCAAAATATAATTCTTACAGTATGTGGATTTTTTTTCCTTTGCTCAACTTTTATTTAATGATTCATTTGTTTTGTGTTTAGAGGTCTGATGGCAAGGAAAGGTAGCAGATGTGAGACATGCAAGGAAATAGGTATCCCATTCCTCAGGTATTATTATCTCTGAAAAAGGGAGAGTGTGATTCATCAGACAGTGAAGAAGAAACCATGTCTCCAAACAAAAGAGCTCTGGGAATTTTGGACATAAGTACTTAAAATCGTATAATTGCCTAAGCATTCCTATTTCAGTTTTTTGAGTCTTAATCAATCTCAAGTAACACCTAACTTTTACATAGGAGATCTGAAAAGATTATGAATTCATCATAGTAATTCAACAACCCACAGGCTGTAACTTTGACTGTACTTGACCACTTCAGTCTTATGCCTTTACGATAAAAAAGATTGGTTTAAGGAAGTAATAGAAACTTGTTGGTCCTTTAATCACACATAAAGCCAAGCTATTATCTTATCATTTTATTTACTTAAGCTGCACAGTAGAGATAAATGCAACTAATTTACTCTTGAATGTATGTATTTTTCATTGCCTTAGTGTCAAAAGGCACTTCATTCTTGTTAAAGGAAATATTTTAAGTTATCCTTTTCCCTCTGAATGCCATGGTGAGTGATGATGAGGGAGTCAATCACATAAGTGAAATTTATTCAAGATTTTTATATTTCTATATCTTTATGTTTCTTCCTTTTTTTTTAAACAGCAATCTTATTTTCTAATGGAAACAAGTTATCACTACCTACAAACTCTATCAGGTGACAGAAGTTCTTAATTTGTGTGCTTGAGGGTTTGTTGCTTGCAATCATTTCTTAAAGTTTCAAATACTTTTTAAGTCAAGGTTCAGTTGCAAAAAATAGAAACAATGCTAGTATATTAAAGTAGAAAGCAATTTAATACAAAATATTAGATTTTTTACACAATCTTTAGAACAGCTGGATAAATATTCTCTATCTTGAAATGACTTTCAGATTAACATTGCCAGCCTGATCCAAGAGGGATGTTGTTACTTTGCTACAACTAAAAAGATGGAAATAAGGAAGCTACCTCTGAATATATTGAAACAAGAACGCACCATTTTGTCTATGATCTAAATATCAAGATATCTGCTACTATTATTAGTAGCTAAACCACCATCTAGGTCTAGGAAGGATCTTTGTGTCCTATTCATTACTTGCTCAATAGTGCAGCAGAAGAGAAATAACATCTGCAAAAAAACAAAGCCTCCTCCTCAATCACATCCAAGCTCCCAGCTGTAAGATTGTCTGGAAAAAAAGAAAAATCCATATTTGAGTTGTCCTGCCCCTTCAATATAGATGGACACTAGAAGAAGGGTGGAACAGACACTGAGAGTCATTCAACCATATATCCCATTTGCTGGATATTCCTAAGGGGACATATTATTCCATTAATTTATATTGCAAACTCAGTGAGACTTTAGATTGGAACATCTTTTTGGGAGCAACCCCACCAAAATCTGGCCATAAACTGGCCCCAAAACTGGCCACAAATAAAATCTCTGCAGCACTGTCATGAGTCCATAATGGGCCTAACGCCCAAGCTGGAAGGTTGTGGGTTTACGGGAATGAGGGCAAGGAACACCTGGCCCCCCGGCAGGGAGGAAAATTGCTTAGAAACAATGCTAATGACTGGTTTGCTGTTAATCAATGTGTGGGTAAATCTCTGTTGGGGATCTCAGCTCTTAAGGCTGTGAGACCCCTGATTCCCCACTTCACACCTCTATATTTCTGTGTGTGTGTCTTTAATTCCTCTAGCACCACTGGGTTAGGGTCTCCGTGACAGAGCTGGTCTCCGCAAGTGGCATCCATTGTGGGGGCTCGAATCCAGGTTGAAGTGTCGCTGGAGCGACGGTTGGAATGGAAAACTAGCTGGAGGACACCAGAGTACTCTTAAAACAATCCCTGTGGTGAGTAAGAAGGGGAGCTCAGAAGCGTCCGGGTAACAATGGGACGTGTACGGGGTCTGGTTTGTTCCACCTTGGAACTTTTTAATACTACTGAGGAGGAGGAAGGAGAGTAAAGTGAAGTAACAGAAGAGGTTACAGAGCATGTTTATTTGCCAGCTAAAGCTAAAGCGGCAAAGGAAGGAGAGGTTCATCCCTACCCTTCTGCACCCCCTCATTATTATTTTAAAGAAAATGACCCCCCAGATCTTTCTTTCTGGAAGACACTGGGTGAAAAGTAGTTGCCCCCGTGACTGTTTGAGCAGTTTCTCGAGCGACTACTCTTAGTTCTATTTAGGCAGGAATTCAGCAAGCAAGACAAGAGGGTGATTTAGAGGCTTGGCAGCTCCCTGTTAGAATACACCCCTCAGATCAAGACGGAAATATTATAGCTACATTTGAGCCTTTTCCTTTTAAATTACTCAAAGAATTAAACAGTAACATTCTTTAACAGTCTTATTACAAAAGGAGAACGTGGTCCATACTGATTTATTGCTTGTTTTTAATTTAGCATTATTTGGTGAAAAGATCCAGTAACGAAAAGTTGGGAAATAGGTAAAATAATAACTTGGGGTAGAGGTTATGCTTGTATTTCTCCAGGCCAAAATCAACAGCCAATTTAGATACCACCAAGACACCTGAAACCTTATCATGAACCAGATGCCGAGGAGGAGATTCCGGGAGGATCCCGAGGACCCCCGGTTGCAGCCACGTCGAGGTTGACGCTGAGGAGGGCCCCATCTATCACGAGCAACACCCGTGGAACACAGCCAACCACCTGGGCACAGATCAAGAAGCTGTCACAGATGGTGGAAGGAAACCTAAGGAAAGCGGGACAACCAGTCACAATGAATAATTTAATGGTAGCTATGATAGCGGTTATCACCACTGCCCTAGTATTCCTTCAATAAGGGCTGGCAATAATGCCTGGATGCAATCACTTTGACACAGTTACACATGCTCTCTGATCTCAGTATTTACCATAATAAATCTGCTCCTATAATTGAGGCATACCACCCTCAAAAAGCTTTTTGTAAACAGGATTGGACTCAGTTAGAAAAAAAATGAACGTACTTGTTTAGGAAGATTGCTTTGCAGAACAGGCAGATGTGCTGCACAAGGATTCCTATGGAATCATTATTAATTGATCTCCTAGGGATGTTTAGCTTGAATTGCACCTCTCAGTCTGCGTGCCATGGCCACACTATGTTCAGATGATCTGAACAAAACGGTCAGATGGTAGAAATGATAAGAATTACAGCCAAAGTTCCTATTATCTGGAACCATGGAATATAGTGGCACCTCAACCTCAAATGATATGTCCTGCTCTAGGAGCTAAACAGAAGGATTTGTGGAAACTAGTACATGCTCTTAAAAAAAAAATTGGGAAAGAATAAAAACGCTTCTAGAATGACACTCTACAAACTTGATTTTGGATATAGCAAAATTAAAAGAACAAATATTTAAAGCATCCCCGGCACACCTGACCTTAATGCCAGGAACTGGCGTGCTTAGAGGAGCTGCAGACAAATTAGCAGCTAGTAACCCATTTAAATGGATGAAAACATTTGGAAGCTCTGTGATTTCAATGATGATTGTACTTTTAATCTATGTTGTTTTTCTTTGAATAGTCTGCAGATGCGGATCCCGACTCCTGCGAGAAGTAGCTCACTGTGACAAAGCTGCCCTTGCTTTTATTTTTTTGCAAATTAGAGAAGGGAGACATGTTGGGAGCAAGTCCCCCAAAATCTGGCCATAAACTGGCCCCAAAACTGGCCATAAAAAAAATCTCTGCAACCCTGTGACATGTCCATAATGGCCCTAACACCGAAGTTGGAAGGTTGTGGGTTTACGGGAATGAGGGCAAGGAACACCTGGACCGCCCAGCCCAGGGCGGAAAACCACTTAAAAGCATTCTTAAGCCACAAACAATAGCAAATGATTTATGCCTTAAGGGCATGTTCCTGCTGCAGTTAACTAGTCCAACCTATTTCTTTAATTCGGCCCACCCATCCCTTCATTTCCCATAACGGATACTTTTAGTTTATTTAATATCTATAGAAACAATGCTAAGGACTGATTTGCTGTTAATCAATGTGTGAGTAAATCTCTGTTTGGGGCTCTCAGCTCTGAAGTCTGTGAGATCCCTGATTTCCCACTTCACACCTCTATATTTCTGTGTGTGTGTCTTTAATTCCTCTAGCACCACTGGGTTAGGGTCTCCCCGGCATATCTAAAGAAAATGTCGGTATATTATTATTATTGTTGGTTGTTGCTGTTGTTTTCTTTTCATGGCTTCTTCACTAATTTTTAAAAATCCCTTAATTCTGCTTCAAAATTACTGTGACAGTCAATTTATTTGCCTGTTCTGTTACCCAGTAAATGATTCATAAAAAAAGAATAATTATACACACACACACACACAAAATATATGACAAAACTTGTAGCAGAATTAAAATGCTAGAAAGGATGTTATTAAAGAATCAGAATATTAAAAAAAATTGCTGATATAAAAGAAATGCCATTAACAACTGAAAAAAGTACAATGCCATACAGCATACAAGTCACAGTGAGTTTTCCCAAAATAATAGCTCAGATTCCCAATTCAGTTTCAGAAGAAGAGGAGAGTGAGAGAAGCCCACAGAGCAGCCACTAGGGTAATTAATTACACAATTTGGGAAAAATTGTCTCCTCACATGCTGTGATGTTGAACCCAGATTAAATCCAGAAAACCTTCTCTTTCTATGATGAGAATAAGCCATTGGGAAATTCCTTTGCTGACCCTATGGATGAGAGATAAACATGGCAATACTTGCACATGACTGCCAGCTTTCTCTAGAGACGTGTTTAATAATGTTTATGTCTGCACAGTTTATTACTGTCAAAAACTGGAAGTAACCCCAATTTCCATCATCAATAGATTAATAAATACATTGTGGTATATTCATAAAATGGATTGTTATACAGCTATAAAATAAACTAAATGGAACAGCATGCAATAGCATGGATGGATCACATAAATATAATATTGAGTGAAAGATGACACACCTACAACAATCCATCCTACATAATTACATCTATTAATATATCAATTTCAAAGAACAAATCTAAATGATGATCTTTAGATATTTACACATTAGATGAAAAAATATATCTTTATATCTATCTTAATTAAAATGTCAAGATGGTAATTATCTTGGATTATATAGACAGGAATGAATTTTGGAGGAGAACATGAAGTGGGGAGTTTTGGGGTGCTGGCAATGCTCTCTTGACATGCCTTATGGATACATAAATATCCATGTTGTGATAATTCATCAACCTGTAAAATTCGGTGTATGTACTTGTTTTGTATGGATAAATTATTTTATGGTTAAAAAATAATATCAACAGTATTGTATACAGCAAATTGAAGAGGAATTAACTATCCTCAAGCCAAAAAGCAAGAAAAATAAAATATATTTTTAAAAGAAAATAATCAGCTTTAAAATACTAGCCTCACAGAAAACCAAGAGATTTTATATATTTGAACAAGAAGAACCAGTGGCGAGAAGAGGCGACAGACAGAAAGCAAGAGGGGAGAATGCTCTTGAAGCTGTTCCTTGAAAATAAAAGAATTGACAAGTATAACTGCATAACTAGTTATCATATTAATTACATAAAAAACCTGAGGAGTCCTTTTAGAAAATTGTTCAATACAACAAAGATAAAAATTATGAAAAACTTGAGAGGTTAATAATTAATCCAACGTTTTAATATCCATTTATTATTTATGGGAAAATCCAACAAGAAGGATATAAGGTAACATCCATGCACAAATACAAACACATAATTAAAAAATATATGCCAAAGCTTATAAAAAACATGGAAAGACACCAAAGTATCTTTCAAAATTATTAACATTAATTTGAAATAAACTCATTAATATGTACACAAAAAATATTAAATTCAAAAGATAATCAGAAGTACTAGATGTCCTACAATAGGAGACTACATTTACATGAGAATGAAGTGATGGCAGTTTGTAGACTATTTACCTCAAATACACAATATGAAAATGGTGGAACACTGCCTTCAAATTCTAAGAGTAAATATTTTAACTTAGTATCCCATAGCTGGACAAACTTTTGGTCAAGACGAGGTAAAATAAACCCTTTTGGCAAGTGAGGACTCATAAAGTTTATATCCCATATATTCATCCTAAAAAATAATTACTGAAATCTAAGAAAAGAGAAGACGTAGATATAAGAAATGTGATGAGAAAAGTAAGTACTAAAACATATAATTAGGACTAAGTTGCAGAGAATTCACTTGAGAAATTTAAAGCAACTATTAGGGATTCCCAAAATAGAAAAAATCATAATGTTTAAGAGAATAAACTTCCTTTTTCCCCCCTAAAATATACAAACAGAAGAAACAAAAATGGCCAAGGGAATTTTAATAAAAACTGTGACTAAGGATATTTTAAGCAAATTTCAATATCAATAAAAGCAGAATCTATAATATTAAAATTATAAACAAAATTACCCATAATAGCATTAAACAAATTATAATAGCGTTTTAACAAGATTTACATAAAATCCAACAGATTAACAACAAAATTCTTTATGCACCTTGAATGATAACATTATATCATAATGTTGAAACTATTCAATATAAAAGGACAACAGATAATCTCAGTGGGCATATTTAACAAACCCACTTTCAGATACAGGTAAAGTCAGTCAAGAAAATGAAATTAGGGCACCTATAGAAATTAAGAAAGGTGTAAGCATACCTGGACAAATTTTGACATACGAGTATGTTGTAATTGAACTTGCCAATGAAATGAAGTATCTTTAGTGTACACTATAGAACTTTGCATGCTGAAGACTGATTCTTGCTTTATATTCTGTTCCAATAATTGATCCAACCATTTCTGAGATTCTATCAAACTGTTGTAATGATTGTGGTTTCAAAGTGGTTTAATGGTAGCCAATGTAAATTAGCCACTATTCTTTTAAATTAAGATTTTCATTGTTGGCTCTGCATCATTCTTACATTCTCAAATTCCAAAGGTGATCAAATTTGTGATGATGAAGATAATTTGATCTTTAAACATCTGAACATAAAAATAGGTTTATGATAATATTGAGTTGTCTTGTCCATCTCTTTAACTTGTTTTTTGCCTCTCACTAAACTTTAAAACCTGCTTAATTTTTGGTTTCCTCATTGATTATGGATGGGTTTCCATCTCAACTGCATTCCCTAACCAATTTTAAGCTGGTACTTCCTCCAGTCTGGGCCATTCTTTCTCATCTGCTTGCTCTTCCTAATAAATGTGCTGAAAGCTCTTGTCTATTATGGCTCACCATCACTACTTCTTGCTTATGTGAATCACTTTCCCTTATCTTGCTTTACAAAAAGTAAATGCAGTGATTGAAAGTTGAGACATGAGTTTATTTCTCCACATTTAATTGAAATTCACTATCTGTGTTTAAATATTCTTATTTGTATTTTGCATTAGAAGCCCAGCTGTGGGAATCTTCTTGGGAGAAAAGTAAGCTAGCTGACTGACTTAAGTTAATTTATTTTCACTTGGGTATATGCATTTAGAGCAGCAAGCAGGATTGTGATGTGTTGCTATATAACAATATAAATTTCTGTATTTTATTTCTTTTTGTAGCAGGACGAGCCACAGACAAGAATCCCTCAGACACCGAGTTGTGGAAGGAAAGGACTTTATTCAGCTGGGAGTATCGACGGACTCATGTCTTTAAAAACCGAGCTCTCCAAGTGAGCAATTCCTGTCCCTTTTAAGGGCTTATAACTCTAAAGGGGTACATGTGAGAGGGTCATGATCCATTGAGCAAGCAGGGGGTACATAGCTGGGGGCTGCATGCATCAGTAATCAGAATGGAACAGAACAGGACAGGGATTTTCACAATGCTTTTTCCATGCAATGTCTGAAATCTATAGATAACATAACTAGTTAGGTCAGGGGTAGATCTTTAACCAGGCCCAGGGTGCGGCACTGGGCTGTCTGCCTGTGGGTTTCATTTCTGTCTTTTAGTTTTCACTTCTTCTTTCTTTGGAGGCAGAAATTGCAATATGACAATATGATGGGTTATCTCCTCCCTTATTCTAATAGTTTTGATTCTAATCAAATGATTTTTTTTTGAAACTCATATTAAAGCAGATAAAGAATTTAATTTAAAACTATTCCTTCTAGAAAATATTATAAAGAATGATGATAAAATATAAAAAAACTATTGTTTTCCACAAAAAACAAAAATGTTCCTGGAAAGGCTTACAATAATAGAACAAATAAAAATATATCTTCTTTCTACTTCTACAATTATATGTAACTTAAACTTTACTTATTAAAGAATCCTAAGAAACATATTATTCACTAAAGGATAAATAGTTTTACTGAAGCAGATAGCTCAATTCATTTCATTTGTATCATTTAAGTTAAACATTTTCTGAGGAGTCGGAGGAAGAGAGAGGATATATGGAATTAGCTGGTCGATGTTTGCAAAGGATACAAAAATTGATTCTTCTCACTAAGCACCTCCACACAATTTATCATTATTCCATTTTATATATACATGAGAAGTAAAGGGCTAAAGTTGACCAGGAAAGGAACAATGCAAAGTTGTGATTTTAGCCCATAGCTTCTCTGAATTCTCCTGAGTTAGAAATGTCAAATGGGTGAATTAATTAATTCTCATGCACATAAAAATTGACATAGATTAAATGTTGTCCTATGAATTTTACTTATTTTAGGAAACAATGCTCAATTATCCCATGTAATTCAATGGCATGACGAAAATTTGGAAGCCCTTTTATGCTTATCTGTGATAAAAAGGTCAAAAATAGCCATGATCTGTTAGTAAAGTAAGAATTTTATTTTAGCCAATTCTTTCAAATGACTTTGTGGCAGCTTCCAATTAATCATAACAAATATGACATAAGATGGAATAATCTGATTCATCCAGTTAATTGGAGGCTGCCTCAGTCATCTTTGTGGTGAAAAAAATCTTAAGACTTTTAAAGGATGTTGCATGGTCCATCGCCATGCAAGGTGAACTGTTTTCCTCCCAAATCTATGACAGGTGTCCATGTGTTTGTTCCTAGTCTAAAATGGTCCATTCTCTACAGAACATTTAGAAGCCTTGATAAGTTACTTACTTTCCATACTTAATTTATCTTACTACTTCCTCACTAACTATATACATCTTTATCACTCTCCAGTTCCACCCAAATTCATCTCCTTGTAAAGGCTTTTCTGTTAGTTGCAGGTCTTTCTTTCAGTTCTCTGACATTTACCTGCCTTTATCTTCTATCACTTTCATTTGTGGAGATTAAACGTGACTCTGTATACTGTTTCTTTTTATCACAGCTTTCCAGCAAATACAGAAAATATAGAGATTGTGATTTATACTTTTTACCCATCATGACACCTAGCCCAGTTCTACATGCATATGAGGCTCATAAAATATCAAATGTAAATTAGTAAGATTTAAAACTAGCATTTTTCATTAAACATAGCGCCTTTGAGTTTGGCTTATTTTACAGCCTCTAGTATATGTACAGCTGTAAATAATTAAGTCACATTCATAAATGTCACCACTATATATCTCTACAAAAATATAATAAAAATGCTTATTTTTTCTTCCTACATTTTTTAAGATAATGAGCTACATAGACATTATTAATACCTATTTTGCTCTCTGAAAATCAGCATATTTCTACAAAGCTGAGAGAACTATGATACACATATGAAGAGGCTTTTAATTCTCTTTTATTTTTTCTAAGCCCTTTGTAGTGAATTTGATAGTAAATAAATTTAGTACATTTTTTCTATGACTTAACACTAGATACAACCTATGATATTCAGTGGACACATCCCTTATTTCTTCATTGATTTATTCATTGAGCTATTGAATTAATATCTGAAGATTATATACTTACTATGTGCCAAGGCCTCTATTAAACTGTAAAAATAAAATGAGAGATAAGATGCCTACATCCACAAACCTTACAGCATATAAAGAGAAACAGATACAATTACAGTAGAACTAGGTGGGTGCTACAAGATAAGATGCTTGAGATGCTTTAAGAACCCATAGTTTACCCTCGTATGTCTGAGATTGATGATCTCCTCAAGTAAGCCATTTGAGCTAAGATGTAAAGAAATTACACCTTGGAAGAGAGAATCAGCTATGTAAAGACTCAGAATCCACCAAGACTCCTAGAAACTTTGTGAAAATGAAAATAATTTAGTAGGTCTGTAAGTAAAATGTATGGAGGATGTAGAAATACGTGACTGGAGAAGCATCTTTGTAAGTGATGTTAAGGTATTTGTGAGAGGTGAAGCCAACTGGGCTTCTGGGTCAGCTGAGGACTTGGAGAACTTTTCTGTCTAGCCAAAGATTTGTAAACACACCAATCAGCGCTCTGTGTATAGCTAAGGTTTGTAAATGCATCAATCAGCACTCTGTAAAAACACACCCATCAGAGCTCTGTCTCTAGCTAAAGGTTTGTAAATGCGCCAATCAGCACTCTGTAAAAATGTACCAGTGAGTGCTCTGTGTCTAGCTAAAAGTTGGTAAATGCACCAATCAGCACTCTGTAAAAACAGACCAATCAGCACTCTGTAAAATGGACCAATCAGCAAGATGCTGGCAAGATCAAATAATGGAATAAAAGCTGTGCCCCCAAGCCAGCAACAGCAACTCACTTGGGTCCCCTTGCACCATGTGGGAGCTTTGTTCTTTCACTCTTCACAATAAATCTTGCTGCTGCTCACTCTTTGGGTCCGCCCTACCTATATGAGCTGTAACACTCACAGCGAAGGTCCGCGACTTCACTCCTGAAGTCAGTGAGACCACAGACCCTCCTGGAGGAACAAACTAACTCTGGAGGCAGCACCTTTAAGAGCTGTAACACTCACTGTGAAGGTCTGCGGCTTCACTCCTGAAGTCAAGTGAGACCACGAACCCACTGGAAGGAAGAAACTCTGGATACATCTGAACATCTGAAGGAGCAAACTCTGGACACACCATCTTTAAGAACGGAAACACTCACTGAGAGGGTCTGTGGCTTCATTCTTGAAGTCAGCAAGACCAATAACCCACCGGAAGGAACCAGTTCCATACACATTTGGACATTATCCAGGAGGAAATAGTGCACCCGTGAAAAGTCTGTATCAGAAGTATTTTTATGATTAAACTCAAAGCATGACATTAGGATTCTTGACTTTGGAATCAGCTAGCATGGATTCCAGTCTCAGAACTAACACTGGGATTTGTTAATTTATGACAAGTAACAACCTCTGCATGCCTCCATTTGCTTGTTGTAAAATTAGGGAGTTGTAACAATACCTATCTCATAGAATCATTTGGAGGCTGAAATGAGCTAATGTTTGATGCTTAGAAAAGTGGCACATGTATAGTGTTAAATCAATATTAAATATTAATATTATTTGAAACATTCATTATTATTAAAGAATTGAGAATAGATAGAATCAGGAAACTCAGAGAAAGATCAATGAAAGCAATATTAATGTAAATGAAACAAACAAAGATTGGTGGACTCTGATTCTACCAGGAGTCCCACTGATTCCATTAAGGTGGAAGCTGAGGCTGCCCTTTGTCACTTTAATCTCTCATACCACTGACAGAACAGGCAACCAAAGAAATTACTATACTACTTGAGGTGTTTTATTTGCACTATTAAGAGTAAATAACGGAACTATGGATGAGTCCTAGTATACCTCTAAGGTGCATTATTGTATCTAGGAGCCAATGTGTGGGAGACTATAGTAAAACAGTATCACTAAGGATTAGATCTTGGAAAATTGAAGCTTTGATTATACCCACTAGGTAAAGAATCCCAATGAAATAATTTCACTGAATGAGAAGAAAACCTATAATAGATAGTAGAAGAAAGGAGTAAAAAACCCAATAGCCTTAGGACCACTTGCAGAAACAAGGACTGTAGGATCTACCTTTATGACTTTTTAAAAGTATTTGTATTCATTTGTGTAGCGAAAAGGGACACATTAGTTAAGGCCATTTTTGAATAATTGCTTTTTATTTACAACATTTTTATCAACACGAGTCAGTCTTTCCCAAATAGAACCCAATATCCTTAGATTTTTCTTATAACAATAGTGCATTCCTGTAAATTAGTTATACCAATCCAGCATGCATTTTTGAGGCTTGGATTAAGAGGTAAATGAGCAAGAGATGGAAACTGATCTTTTGACAAGTGTAGTTACTATGGTAGTAAACTGTTTAAGAGCAGCATATGGAGAAAAGAGGGATGACATCAGATTCTTATTTCAAAAGGATAAAGCATAAAGAACACATTGCAGAAGAGGTAAAAGAGTGTATGAAGTTGGAATAGTCAGAAAGAAAATCATAGTAGTAATCTTAGGCAAGAGATGATGGTGATTTGGACTAGGGTTAGGGTGGCGATTCAGCAGAGGAACATGCTCATTAGAAATGTGCTGCAGATAAAACTGGAAAAGCACCTTAATGAACTACTAGGAGTAGTGAGGGAATCATGGGGCTGGAAATGAGGAATCAAAGGCCTAAGCTTATCTAGATAAATAGCACGTGGAATGATTACTCTTGTGAACATATTTTGCTGACTATTTTTAAAAGTTATGTGTTGCTATAGTTGCTTCTGGGGTATTAGTCTGTTATCATTCTGCTATGAAGAAACACCCAAGACTGATAATTTATAAAGAAAAGAGGTTTAATTGACTCACAGTTCTCTGTGGCTGGGGAGGCCTCAGGAAACTTACAATCACGGCAGAAGGCTCCTCTTCACAGGCAAGCAGAGAGAAATAAGAGCCAAGAGGAGGGGAAAGCTCCTTATAAAACCATCAGATCTCACGAGAACTCACTATCACAAGAACGGCATGGGGGAAACACCCCCATGATTCAATTACCTCCTACTGGGTCCCTCCCACAACACATAGGGATTATGGGAACTACAATTCAAGATGAGATTTGGGTGGGAACACAGTCAAACAATAACAGTGGTGAATAAAATGTAAAAAGTAAATAAGATAAAGCCTTATGAAAATAACTCACTGAGAAAAGTAGAGAAATTATTGTCAAAAATTACTGGGATTTTTTTTTTTCCTTTTTCTTAAAATCAATGACATAGTTCTCGTCCAAAACCTCTTTGGGTATGTGTATAGATAAATTCCTTGGAGACACAGTTTCCTTAAGAGCCATTTTTAAAAAACTGAAGTGCAAGTAGAAACAAAATATCATATATCATTGTTTCCTCTGAGCTTTTCCATGGATAATTTTTTTTTTTTGTCTTCAAGTGAATTACCTAACTTTGAAATGAGTTATATTAGTCAAGTAAGATGTTAATTTTGCAATTAAGAAATCAGATAATTAACCATATTTTTCAATGTCAGTAAGAATACAGGCTCTTCTTCTCAATCTGATAGGCATAAACTAATTATGAGGAGAGATTATTAGAGCAGGTGTTGGGCCATGGAAAGTTATTTACTCTTCCCATGAATGCCAGAAATTAGTAATTTTTATATATACCCTTTCTGACTTTATGTATGGGAAAATTACTTTTGTTGGTAGAGAAAATAAATTGTTGTTTAACAGGCTCTATTTGTCATATTACCTTGTTTACCATGATTTCAGCTTTTTTTTTTAGATAGAATTTCGCTCTTGTTGCCCAGGTTGGAGTGCAATGGTGCAATCTCAGCTCACTGCAACCTCTGCCTTCTGGGTTCAAGTGATTCTCTTGCCTCAGACTCCCAAGTAGCTGGGATTACAGGTGCCTGGACTATAGATTTTGGCATTAGATATTTCAGTAGTTAATTTTGAATCATGATAACTTGACCCAACTAATCTTGATTTTTTATTTTAAATATGGTACAGTAATGTTTTCCTTTGTTAGCTTTTTGAATGTTTGAGAAAGGAATAAAGATGAAAAATTATTTTTCAGATATTCAACAAAAATGTCAAACATCAGTATTCCACATTCAAGAACATGCAGTGCAAAGTATGATTATGGGGGAAGAAAAAGTAAGAAATAAACAGGAGGTAGGGAAATAAAGCTAAGTAAAATGGAATTTGGGGGGTACTGGGTGTTGGATCAACTAGCTTTGGAACTGTCAAAATAAAAGTAGTCCTAGTAAGCCAATTGTGTTAATCTTCTCAAGAAGAAGAGCTCAGTCATAAAGCACCTGACTTTAGAGTCAGTCTGCCTGAACTTTTCTTGTGGTACTAATGTTATTTTGAATAATTTAAGTAATTCTTGTGCATCTTATTCTATTTCTTCTGTAGTGGGGACAATATTGATCCAGATGAAAAAGATGTTTCAAGAAAGAAATGAGTTAGGATCTATGATGATGATGACGATGATAATGATGATGTAAGTTTCTGTGAGTCTGGATTAACAGCACAAACTCCAAGGTCTACTGAGTAATTATTTATATTGCTCCTGCCTAGGTCATCTGAAAATCCAGGCACAACCCAGGCACAACCCAGGCATACTAGACCTTGACCTCACTGGAAGTGCGTGAGCATGGGGATGTGGTGTTTAAAGCAAGAAAACATAGGGACAGAAATACAATACTGGAGAGATCACTTGATGTCTTTTCTGATGGCTTTTATCCATGCTGCCCAAATAAAATAAACAAATTTCCCTGATATTTTACAATGTCATTAATTTTTTTTTTTTTTAATTTTATACTTGGTTTGTATTTAGCAGGATTGCTCTAGTGTTCCTCTGATCTAAACTAGCTGCTTCTGTGCTTTTTCTACTTAAGCCATTAATATGCTAGTAAACTAATAACCAACATTTATATAAGGCTCTATATTTAAAATTATTTCATATTAATTATCTCACTAAATTCAATTTATCCTACTCCACAGAGACAACCTGATATTTCTAAAGTATAGCTTCTATAGAATCATTACTGAGTTTTTCCATTATTCCTATCTTATATTAATGAAGGTTATTACCGTTAGGTTTTTAAAAGAATCATTTTGATAGTACCTTAAGCTTTTACTGAAAAGTTAAGTAATAATAAAAATATATAGCCTAAAAACTACCTATAATTGTAATAACAACCAATTAGTTCTCATAGTTTATTTCCCATCTGTATGTTTTACCTATTGAAATTACACTCTTGCAGGGTATGCAGCACTCATTTCTGCTAATGGTAAACAGCTCAAGTAACAGCACTTACTGTATAATCTAATATTTACCACTTATTTTAAAACTTTAACATTATCGCAGTCTGCATTTGGATGATTTCCTGGATCTCTAGTTCTGAAATTATTTTTGTCTTTTATAAAATTCACTTTGAATCTGAGTATCAGAAAATTTTAATTATTAAAGCCAGTAGCACGTATCAATCACTTAAAGAACAAGTGCTCCTCTATGATTCATTTAGTTTATATTTCTGGCTATTCCCCATCTGAATATATTTTCATTGGTAAAAATACAGTCAATGAATATTTGCATATAGCTATATGGATGGGTAAATAGATAGATAAGATAGATAAATAGATAATAGATACATAGACAAACAGAAATATAGATACAGACATGTGCATGTGTGTGATAACTTTTACACAAAGTTGGGTCTATATATTTCCAGTTAGTATTTAAATTTTAGGAAATGCATGTTTTTCCTCGTGATTAATTTTAGTTTGTTTTAAAGGTAAATAAATTACTCCTTTCCTAAGTCAAATATATATAACAAGATATATTCCCTTCTAGAATCTATCTAAAGTTTACACTGGAAAATATTGATCTACATCTATCTATCTATCTATCTATCTATCTATCTATTTATCTATCTATCAATCATCTATATGATATTGTGAATAAGCTGTTAATTTCAGCCCTGTTTGTAAAAGACTGAAAACAATTCAAATAGCCATTGCTTGAAAACTGATTGAAATAAACTGTAGTATGTTTACAAAGCGAATACTACGTAGTTAGAAAGGAAATTAATCCCTCTTTATACTAATACATGTATTTTTAAATGGAAAAAGAAAGTTGCACAACATGTACACATTTGGGTTCATCACAACCAGACACTGGTAAGAAGAGATCAGCTAGAAAAGTTGATAATTTGGTGGAGGCCAAGTGTGGACTGGCAAAACAGTATAAAATACTTGAGAGTGTGAAAATGAATTTTCTCCCACTTTCTACACATTCTTGCAGGCTGTTTCTCCATGCACGAACCTCACTTCACACTCACAGAAAATACTGGAAAAGCCCTAGGAAGTGTTCATCATAGAGCACAACTACAGGAGGAGAATAGTAGCTGTGCAGAACGGGCAAGAAACTCTACCTGAAACTGTCTTTCCTGTATCTCTTGTGAACCAAAATTTTAACCTATGGTGGAAAAGGTAGCAAGGAACGCTTCCTCTTTATCACTCTCCTCTTTTTTCAGGGCACACACAAAGCATTTGCTATACGTAAAAATTTTAAAGGGATAAGTGCAAAGTACAAATGTGCTTAATCCATGCATGAATAGAGATGGGTTAAAGGAATTGCTGGAAGGTATTGGTGAACACGTTTTTTAAGCTGGGAGAAGAGAACAGGGACACAGAGACAGGAATAAGTACTGAATCCAAAACTATATATGGAAGCAGAGCAGGCAAATAGCAAACATTATATCCGCTGATATCCAGAGAGAAGAACCTGCCTAAGGCTGATCCTTAATCAGAATAGCTAAAAAATACATTCCACCAACTGTATATAGCATTCTTGACATAACTAATTCCATCTTAGATAAATATCCCATTTTATATTTCATAGGGGACTTTCCCAACAAGGATAAGATATTTTGCTTAATAAATGAATAGAATAAGACTACATCCAACCAGATAAGGTCACAAACAAGTACACTCTTCAACTATCAGTTCTCACCAGAAGACTCCATAACCATAAAAGAGAAAGACTTTCAACAGCTCAAAATGACTATCTTAACTGGCACCATCTTACAGTCACTTATGATAAGAACTCTTCGACTTCTGCTGCCAAAGATTCTGCCACATCAAAGACTCTGGAATCTTCTTTTGTCTTCACTTTCCACGGACTAGTTTGTTAATCCTTTCTCCTATCTCTTTTTCTCTTGATGTTAATTCTTACCTTGTTTGTTGTGTAATGTTTAATCTACAACATTTATATATTGATTAAGTGTACTATTATGTATGGTTCACAATATTGATTTACTTGTGGAGTGGCTTGACCTGTGTGCCCACAGCTTTGACTACCAAGTGAATAAAAAGTACTAAGAAAAATTTCCTCCTTGGGAACTATATGTAGCTTGTGGCTTTTGTGATTAAACTAACATCAATAAAAGTCTGACATTGTAAAAAGACACAAACATGCATAGACTTGGTTATCGCTAATCTTACACCTCTCATGACACCAACCAAGCTAAAAAACCTCAAGTAACAAGCAACAGGAGAATACCACTGGCAAACCTATGAAGAGCCCAGTGAGACCTACCACACTTCCAACTTCCAACACAAAATATATGGTAGCCCCTTACAGAATGGTGAAGGAATAATCTCTGAAAAATTCATCCCACCAAAAATACAATGAAAACACTGGCAAAAATTGTCCAGCTTTTTCAGAGCTTAGAAAATTCACCAAAGACTTAGGAAATCTGAGGAGGACTTAAAAAAAAAAAAAAAAAAAAGTGGAGCACGACTCTCTCTTGAGTATGTCTACACTCCCTTTTCTTGAGTGTGTACTTTTTGCTTTGCAATAAATCTCCTTCCTTTCATGAGAGAAAAAAAAGGGTGAATCTTGGTAAGAACAAAACTTTGTAAAGTTTTAATCTTATTACCATCCTTCTTTCCTCAGCTTTATGATGATTTTAAAAAGAAGTTTCACAATTAAAGTAGCTATGAAAGGTTGTAGGCTAGTAGTTACTTAAAAGAGCATAACAGATTTGAAGGTACCTATAAACTCCATCCCTAAAGAACTGTGAGTGTTTGACCTGTTTGGCAGTTCTCTGGGAAATCTCTCTATTAGGCTTTTCTTTATTTAGCCTGATTCATAACTTACTCATGAAGAACAACCTTTCCCTATGGCATTTATCAAAAATAATCAGCAGCAATTGTTTAAACCTGCAGCTAACCAAGCACGTACTTTAGTGGCCTCATCTGACAAAAAATATGAGTTCTAAATAATTTGCTTAGAAAAGACACCAAACAAGCAGTCACAATAACAACAACAACAATAACAAAATGAAGCCCTGGAAATGAAGTGAATCGACTTCCAGAGATTTTGTATATTGTTTTCAAAGTCCAATTTTTTAATTAAAAAGTATGTGCAAAGGTGTAGGAAAGTATACTAGTAGAATTTGCTTCTAAAATATCCTAGACATTATAATTGCTAGACAAACACTTTAAATCAGCTATCATAAATATGACCATTGTGATGGTTAGTTTATGTATCCAGTTGGCTGTTTTAATATAAGTTATTTGATCAACACTAATCTTAAGTGTTGCTGGAAGCTATTTTGTAAATGTAGCTAACATTGACAATCAAGTGACTTTAAGTAAAGGAGATTATCCTTATTAATGTGTGTGAAACTCACCTATTCAGTTGAAAATTCTTAAGAGCAAGGTTGCTTAGGAAAGGAATTCCACCTCTAGACTGCAACATTAACTCTTGCCTGAGTTTCCAGCCTGCCAATTGATCCTATAAATTTCAACCTCATCAGCCCCCACAGTTATAGTGCATTTCTTTTTATATCCTTATATGCTATTAGTTCTGTTTCTCTAGAGAATCTTTACTGATACAGACATAAAATTGAAAGTAACCATTGCCATGTCTATGGAATTAAGGCATAGTGTGAGAACAATCTCTAACCAAATAGAATACAAAAAACAAATAGAATGTGTGTATGTGTGTGCATGTGTATGTGTGTGTGCATGTATATGTGTATATGTATAAATATAATAAATTACATGTACATATAATACAACACAAATAATAAATTCTAGAGTTGAAAATTAGAATAACTCAAATGAAGAGTTCTCTAGAGTGGTTCAATGGAAGATTTGATCTGGTAGAAGAAAGTATTAGCAAATTTGAAAAAGGAACCATTGACATTATCTGCTGTAAGAAGCCGATGGGAAAACAAAAAAGAAAAGTGAACAAATCCTCAGAGGCCTGTGAAATAACATCAAGTCTACCAACATTCACATAATGAGATCTTAGAAGCTGAGTGAACTCCAAATATGGAAAACTGACACTAAAGATAAGAAGACATTCCATAGTGATGAAAGTGTGAATCTATCAAGAAGATAAACAGCTATAAAAAATATGCATCTCTCAGCAGAGCTTCAAAATAAATAAAGCATAACGTGGCAGAATTGAAAGACATAATATATTATTCAACAATAGTAGTTAGAGACTACACTTACTTTAAACAATTGATAGAACGACTGCTCAGATCAGCTAGAAAATAGAAGCCTTGGCCAGGCATGGTAGCTCATGCCTATAATCCCAGCACTCTGGGAGGCCGAGGCGAGTGGATCACCTGAGGTCAGGAGTTCAGGACCATCTTGGTCAACATGGTGAAACTCTGTCTCTACTAAAATATACAAAAAAAAAAAAAAAAAAAAAAATTACCCAGGAGTAGCAACAGTGCCTGTAATCCCAGCTACTCAGGAGGCTGAGACAGGAGAACTGTTTGAACTTGGGAGGTGGAGGTTGCAGTGAGCTGAGACTGCACCATCGCACTTCAGCCTGGGTGACAAGAGCGAAACTCCATCTCAAAAAAAATAAAATAAAATAAAAAGTAGAAACCTTGATCAATATCATAAATCTACCATATCTAACAGACATCAAAAGATATGACATTCACAATAGCAGAATACACATTCTTCTCAAGGGCGGATTAAATATATTTTAGAATAGGCCATATGATCATATGTAAAACAAGTCTCAATAAATTTAAGGAATAAAAATCACATGAAATATATTCTCTAACAACAATGAAATGAAACTGGTTATTAATAATAGAAAAATAACATTTGGGAAAGTTACAAATACATGGAAATTAAACAACACTCTGCCCCCAAATAAGTAATAGAACAAAAAAGAGAAAATTATAAAAGATACATAAAAGAGAAAAACACAACATACCAAATTTTATTTAATTCATTTAGCTCAATGCCTAGATTGATTTGCTAGCTGGAAATAGCTGCATTTTAAAAACGTATCTCAAATAAATAAGAAAAACTTCCACCTTAGGGAACTAGTAAAAGAACAAAGTAAACCAAAGCAAGCAGAAGGAAGAAAATACAAATAATTAGAGTCTATATAATGCAAGAGAGAATAGAAAAAAATTGAAAATAAAGAATAGAAAAATAGAAAATTTGTCAAAATAAAGAACATCAACAAATATTTAAAGTATATTTTAAAGTATTCATAAATTGACAAACTTATAGCTAGATTGATCATGTTAAAAAGACAGGAGGCCAGGCACAGTGGCTCACACCTATAATCCCGGCATTTTAAGAGGCCAAGGTCGGTGGATCACTCGAACCCAGGTGTTTGAGACTGGCCTGACCAACATAATGAGACCCTATCTTTACAAAAAAACTTTAAAAACATTAGCCAGTCATGCTAATTAAAACATTAGCCAGGTACACACAGGTGATGTGCACCTTTGACCCCAGCTACTTGGGAGGCTGAAATAGGAGGATCACATGAAGCCAGGAGGTTGAGGCTGCAGTGAGTCATGATTGTTTCTCTAGCCTGGGCAACAGAGCAAGATCCTGCTCCCCTCCAACACTAAAAGATAGGGAATTCAAATTACTAAAATCAGCAGTGCTCAGAATGAAGACTAAATAAATAAATACAGCAGTAAAAAAGGGGTAATTACTACTAATCTTAGAGAGTTAAAAAGGATTGTGAAGGGATACCATTAACATACCAATTTTATGCTAATAAAGAGGGCAACCTAGATGAAACTGACAAATTTATAGACATAAACTACTGAGCCCAATAAGATGTAACAGTGTATTGCTGCTGAGTAAAATAAAGCAAGCAAATAGATTGAATTTGTATTTAAGAAAAAAAAAATTGTTTTTCAAAAAGAAAATCCAAGGTCAAGATGTCTTTATTTGTTAATCCTACTGAACATTTAAGGAAGAATTAAACAAAAAAATTACACAAACTGTTCCCCAAAAATAGAATAGAAAGGTACTTCAAATGGTTGACTGGAGGCATACAATACTCACCTCCTTCACAAAGAAGAACAAAAACAACAAGTAAATAATCACACTTCAAATACAGCATCTAAAAGAACACTGGAATTTAACAGAAAATTGACAGGGAATACCTGAATCACGGAAGGAGAATGAAGGTAGGCAGCCAACTTTGCTGTGATTGGCTGGGAGCCTAGAGAGGTTCCCCAGGCAAATAAAGGGCAATTGAGAGACACCTAGCAGTTTACATTCCCACCATGGACTCCTGCAACCCTAGCCATAAAGTAATCCCTAGTAGGCCCTGAGAATAGCCTGGAGACCATATTATGGCTTTGCTCCAGAGAAGGAGCTGGCACCAGGTCTCACATACCTCCCAGGGCCTAAGCAGTTGCAACACTCCACCATTTTGAAAGTCAGTCAGCATGAGACTACATTCTTCCATGGGGCCAAATAACCCTTACATCTCCACATCCCTGGAGCCTCACTGACATTTCTCTCAAATCCACCCAATGGGCTGCAAATGTGTGACACTATTCAGATCACGCAGAATAGCAAGGTCTTCAGCACTCTAGTAAACACAGGGTATTGTACCCTGAGAAATGGGCAGTGCATTGCACAAAGGAGGCTTACTCCAGGACAAAGGGAGCCAAAGTGTGTCCTTCTTAGAACCTGAGAATAGTTACCTGAGACAGCTAGCACAGACAGTAACCTGCACTCCCAGCAGTAGTGGTATCACACACACACTCTGAGGTCATGCTCTGCTGCTGCCCTTCATAGCCACTACTGCTACCACTGAGAGCTGAAGTATACACCCCAGAGTCTTACAATTACATGTCTGTAGCTGCAGTTATTGTCAGCAATTTTACTCTCCAATCAGCGGGGAGAGCCACAGCTCACTTGCATGTGCCCTGTGGATAGGCTCCCCTTGCCCACCACCGCTGCTGCTGCAGCCACTTAAGCACTCCTCCGGGGGGCTGAGATATCACCCTGCCCTCCCCATCACAGCCTGCCTGGCCTGACATTGACCTCCAATGAGTGCCTGAGCATACAGTCCAGGGACTTGGGGATTACCCCACCCCGTGCATGCACCACTGGCATCACGCACTCCCCCAGAGAGACAGAAAATAGACTTATCTAGTCTACTGCTTTCACCACAGCTGGCACCCACCCAAATGTGCCACCTGGGAGAATAAGGACTGGCTCACCAAGTCCATTGCAGTACTACTAACACCATTATGTGACTTCATGGCCCAAAAGTTGTCCTGCGACCTCTACTGCCATTGCCAATGTTACCCAAAGTACCAAGAACCAGCTCATTCACCTTACTCACCACTTCCATTGCTATAACCAGAGAAAGAAACCTGGCAGCCCCAAATTTAGTCCATTTGGACCCACTAACACCAGTGCCTGAGTATACCAACATGTGTCCCAAAGGCAGGCACATTCAGCCCACAACTGCCACCATTGAGACCCAAAGACCCAAAGACTGACCACCCTGATGTCTTCATTCCCAGCAAAACCTCACCCAAATTACTACTAACAACTGTAGCCTAAGACACGAAGGGAATCACAGACACTAGTTAGAACACTTACAGTTGAAAAAAAAATGATATGGTGACTACACTACTGCATGCACCAGAATCAAAACTAAAATGTCCTAGCCAATAAACACCAAGATGCATATTTAGAAAAAATTCTTCCCTTATGAAAGTCAATGCAAAAAAATTGAAGCAGTAACTGTTATACCAGATGCACAGGTATTAATGCAAGAATACAACAAACATGAAATAAAGAAGATATAAAACCTCCAAAGAAACAGAATAATTATCTAGCAGCAGCTGCCAATGAAAAAGAAAAAAAAAAATTATAAATCCCAGAAAAAGGATTCAAACTAATGTTATTAAAGAAGTTCAGCGAGACAAATACAACACCAATAAAAAATAAATCAGAAAAACAATAGAAGATATTACTGAGGAATTCACCAGGAGGCTAGAGATCATTAAAAAATGTAAATTCTAGAACTGAAGAATTCAAAAAGTAAAATGAGCAAACTCATTACAGGGATTCAACAATAGACTAGAACAAGCAAAACAACAAATTTTAGAACTTGAAGACAGATCTTCTGAAATGACCCAATAAGACATAGAGACATAAAGAAAAAATAATTAACAAGAATGAACAAAACCTATATGACATATACAACACCACAAAGCAATCAAATACACAAATTTTGTTCCAGAAAGTGAAGGGACCAAAGGAACACAAAAAACCTACCTAATGAAATAATAGTCAAAAAGTTCCCAAGTCTACCATGAGATTTGATACTAGATACTAGAAGCTCAGAGATCTCAAAATACATGCAACCCAAAAATCTGTTCTCCATGGCACATTATACTCAAGTTGTTCAAAAAACAAAGAGAGGAAAAGATAGATTGAGTGAGTGAGAGAGAGAGAATTCTTAAAAAAAGCAAGAGAAAACTGTTTAGTCACATGTAAGGGAACCGATTCAGATTAATAGTGGAATTATCAGTAAAAATCTTACAGGCTAGGAGAGAATGGAATGATATTTTCAAAGTTCCAGGAAAAAAAAAAAGCCTGTCAGCCAAGAATACTATATCCAACAAAGTTTTACTTCAGAAACAAAGGAGAAATAAAATTGTTCTTAGACAAGCAAAAACTAAGCAATTTATCACCACTAGACTGGCCCTATAAGAAATTCTTAAGGTTGTCCTACACCTGGAGGTGAAAGAATATCTACCATCATGAAAACACCTGAAAGTATAAAACTCACTGATACAGCAAACACAGAAATGAAGAAGTGACGGGATTCATATGTTCTTGCTGCAGAAAGCCACAATAATAAACAATAAGAGACAAAGAAAGCAACAAAGGATATACAATTCAATCAGGCAACAATGAACATAATGACAGGAATAAATACTAACATATTAATAATATGTTAACACCTCAATAATAACCTAACATAATAATAACATTGGGTTTAAATGGACTAAATTTCCCACTTAAAATAAAAAGACTGGCTGAATGGATTTAAAAAACAAAAAACAATAAAACAAAACAAACAAAAAAACTCACAGGACCCAATTATATGCTGCCAACAAGAAACTCATTTAATCTATAAGAACACATTTAGATTGCAAGAAAAGGGACATATGCACTTCCACCTAAAGAGAAACCAAAAGTGAGCAAAACTAGCTATATTTATACCAAAAGAAAAACATACTTTAAGTTAAAAATAGTAAAAAAAAAAAGATAATGAAGGTTATTATATAATAATGTATTGACTATAAGTGAGCAATTCAAGAAGAGGATATAATAATTATAAATATATGCACCCAGCACTGGAGCACATAGAT